>NC_043709.1:21944892-21947529 GCF_006229205.1 Suricata suricatta | reverse complement strand
CACCTACGCTACATATCCATGAGTTTACTGTGTATGCTAATATGATTTTATGCTGCATTGATGTAACAATAGTTAACACTCTTTGAAAAGAAAATTATAGAATTCTGTACATAAGATGAGCCTATAAAAAATATAATCGCTTTTGAAACACATATACAGAACATGGTCAGATCCATGAGTTTGTCTTATTTTTCAAAATAGTTTGGGGAAATGCTTATTAAAATTGCTTTCTGGGTTGGGGAAGGCGCCTGGGTGGCTCAGTCAGTGGAGCATCCGACTTGGGCTCAGGTCATGATCTCACAGTTAGTGGGTCAGAGCCCCTCCTCCTAGGGCTCTGTGCTGACACCTCAGAGCCTGGATCCTGCTTCTGATTCTGTGTCCCCCCACCCCTCTCTCTCTGCCCCTCTCCTGCTCTCATTCTGTCTCTGTCTCTCTTTCTTTCTCTCTCTCTCAGAAAAAAATTTATTTTATTTTAGCAAATAAATGTTTGGTATAAATTTGAATTATTTTTAAAACACCTCTGGCTATGTATTTTTTATGTATATTTTACTTTATCTAGGGTAATTACAGCTTCCAGAGTGTACACCAATGAAATTGTGATTCGTGTATCTCTGGTTCCTCTGAAATAAAAACTGGAGTATAAAAGTAACGGCAGAAAAAATGCAGGAATTCAAGGAATTGGAATTAGAAAGTATGATCCAGAAATATAGAAGGCAAGAGTCTCAATGAGTGGCTTAACTAATCTGTGGACACAAGAGGATGATGAGTGTTTGATGAGACTCTGAGTGAAAGAATACTTCATTTTTTTAAGTTTATTTATTTTGAAAGAGAGAGAGAATAGGATAGGGGCAGAGAGCAAGGGAGAGAGAGAGAATCCCGAGCAGTCTATCAGCACCGAACTTGATGCATGGCTCAGTCTCCTCAAACCGTGACATCATGACCTGAGGCAAAATCAACAGTTGGAAGCTTAACTGACCGAGCCACCCAGACACCCCAAGAATGCTCTACTTTAAACCATTTCCAGATGGTTATTCTGTGTTCATTACACTGAGCTTTGAAGAACTATAATATGTTTGTGAAGTTTTAACCCCTGCCACCTGACTTTTGGGCTCAATGAAGCAATTCCCCAGGTCAGTGAAAACTTTTGATATCCATAAAAATCTAGAAGTTGAGTGGGGTCCAAGTTCCGCCATAGCCACATATTTAGTGTTACTAAATATGGTTTCTTCCAGACCATGGTCATATTTCTGTACAGAGTCACGAATTCTTTGCCTCCAGTTCCAAGGAATGGCCCTAATGCCCAAAGATGAGTCAGAATCGCAAAAACGATGAGCTACATTTCACAAAATAACTTTATTTAGCACCCAGTGAAAATCTATTTGTGGAAATGAACTTGTGATAAGCCTTTATATAAAATGGAATATTCCTTTTTAAGTCAGTTTCTTTAAAAGTTTATCCTAACCTCTGCATGCCGTTGTAATTATGTTATGCCTCCAAACTTCTTTCCTGTCTTTAAAATAACATTTGCTCATAAGCATATAACTTCATATGTTAATGACTGAATAATATTCCCAAATCAAAGATATCCAATTTGTTTAGACATTTTCTTGAATTGTATATTTTAATTTGGGGTTTTTTTAATAAATAAGAATGAAAGGAATATACCTGTGCAGACTGACTTTTGGTTGCATATATCAGTTTCTTGTGAAAGATTCCTAAACATAATACCACTAGATCAACAGTTGTGAACATTTTTTTACTGTTTTATTTATTTTTTGAGAGGGAAAGAATGTGAACTGGGGGAGGGGCATAGAGAGAGAGGGACAGATAATCAGAAACGAGCTCTGTGCTAAGAGCAGAGAACCTGATGCAGGACTCAAACTCACAAACCCTGAGATCATGACCTGATCCATGAGCTGAAATTGGACACTCCATCAACTGAGCTACCCAAGTGCCCCAATAGTTGTGTACATTTTTCTGGCACTTTTAGATGGATGCTGGTTTCTATATGGTTATGCCATTTTCGCTGGAGTGAAGAATATCAACTTCACCATAGTGTCCCAAGTAATAGATATTATTATTTATAAATCATTTTTACTGATATAATAGGCAAACAAATTACCTCTTTACATCTTCAATCCAGCATGTGCCTGATTATAAGGCAAATTGAGTATTTTTCTATTTTATTTGCAGTTGTATATCACATGTTTATTTGCTAGTCA
The DNA here is from genome assembly GCF_006229205.1 of Suricata suricatta. NCBI lineage: Eukaryota > Metazoa > Chordata > Mammalia > Carnivora > Herpestidae > Suricata > Suricata suricatta. The sequence goes on along the minus strand of NC_043709.1, from coordinate 21,945,307 downwards.
TTTTTTCATAGTTTATGTTTGTTTGGATTTGTTTTTGTGGGGTTTTTTTGCTACCTTTATATTTAGTAAAGAAAAGACATCAGCTAAAGAATCAATGATTTTCTGGATTTGGGGGTCAGGGGGAAAGACAACTCAAATTAGAGGGGACTGTGCAGAATCTTCTTTAATGATAAATTCATTGAAGATGACCCCACCTTCAAAATGTCCTTTGATAATTGGGGGTGGATGGATAATAGAGGGAATTGTTTTAAACACACAGAATATACTAGACCTAACTGACAAAATGGAAATAGACAATGTACATGCAGTAAATAACAGCAACACAAAAGTTTTCAAGCCACTCAAAAGTGAAACTGGAGCACAAATGGGCAAAATAAAAGCTATGGCTACTCCTGATGTCTGTGGTAAGAACCTG
>NC_043709.1:21942153-21944792 GCF_006229205.1 Suricata suricatta | reverse complement strand
CAGGTTCTTACCACAGACATCAGGAGTAGCCATAGCTTTTATTTTGCCCATTTGTGCTCCAGTTTCACTTTTGAGTGGCTTGAAAACTTTTGTGTTGCTGTTATTTACTGCATGTACATTGTCTATTTCCATTTTGTCAGTTAGGTCTAGTATATTCTGTGTGTTTAAAACAATTCCCTCTATTATTCATCCACCCCCAATTATCAAAGGACATTTTGAAGGCGGGGTCATCTTCAATGAATTTATCATTAAAGATGATTCTGCACAGTCCCCTCTAATTTGAGTTGTCTTTCCCCCTGACCCCCAAATCCAGAAAAATCATTGATTCTTTAGCTGATGTCTTTTCTTTACTAAATATAAAGGTAGCAAAAAAACCCCACAAAAACAAATCCAAACAAACATAAACTATGAAAAAATGACTAGCAAATAAACATGTGATATACAACTGCAAATAAAATAGAAAAATACTCAATTTGCCTTATAATCAGGCACATGCTGGATTGAAGATGTAAAGAGGTAATTTGTTTGCCTATTATATCAGTAAAAATGATTTATAAATAATAATATCTATTACTTGGGACACTATGGTGAAGTTGATATTCTTCACTCCAGCGAAAATGGCATAACCGTATAGAAACCAGCATCCATCTAAAAGTGCCAGAAAAATGTACACAACTATTGGGGCACTTGGGTAGCTCAGTTGATGGAGTGTCCAATTTCAGCTCATGGATCAGGTCATGATCTCAGGGTTTGTGAGTTTGAGTCCTGCATCAGGTTCTCTGCTCTTAGCACAGAGCTCGTTTCTGATTATCTGTCCCTCTCTCTCTATGCCCCTCCCCCAGTTCACATTCTTTCCCTCTCAAAAAATAAATAAAACAGTAAAAAAATGTTCACAACTGTTGATCTAGTGGTATTATGTTTAGGAATCTTTCACAAGAAACTGATATATGCAACCAAAAGTCAGTCTGCACAGGTATATTCCTTTCATTCTTATTTATTAAAAAAAAATCCCAAATTAAAATATACAATTCAAGAAAATGTCTAAACAAATTGGATATCTTTGATTTGGGAATATTATTCAGTCATTAACATATGAAGTTATATGCTTATGAGCAAATGTTATTTTAAAGACAGGAAAGAAGTTTGGAGGCATAACATAATTACAACGGCATGCAGAGGTTAGGATAAACTTTTAAAGAAACTGACTTAAAAAGGAATATTCCATTTTATATAAAGGCTTATCACAAGTTCATTTCCACAAATAGACTTTCACTGGGTGCTAAATAAAGTTATTTTGTGAAATGTAGCTCATCGTTTTTGCGATTCTGACTCATCTTTGGGCATTAGGGCCATTCCTTGGAACTGGAGGCAAAGAATTCGTGACTCTGTACAGAAATATGACCATGGTCTGGAAGAAACCATATTTAGTAACACTAAATATGTGGCTATGGCGGAACTTGGACCCCACTCAACTTCTAGATTTTTATGGATATCAAAAGTTTTCACTGACCTGAGGAATTGCTTCATTGACCCCAAAAGTCAGGTGGCAGGGGTTAAAACTTCACAAACATATTATAGTTCTTCAAAGCTCAGTGTAATGAACACAGAATAACCATCTGGAAATGGTTTAAAGTAGAGCATTCTTGGGGTGTCTGGGTGGCTGGGTCAGTTAAGCTTCCAACTGTTGATTTTGCCTCAGGTCATGATGTCCCGGTTTGAGGAGACTGAGCCATGCATCAAGTTCGGTGCTGATAGACTGCTCGGGATTCTCTCTCTCTCCCTTGCTCTCTGCCCCTATCCTATTCTCTCTCTCTTTCAAAATAAATAAACTTAAAAAAATGAAGTATTCTTTCACTCAGAGTCTCATCAAACACTCATCATCCTCTTGTGTCCACAGATTAGTTAAGCCACTCATTGAGACTCATGCCTTCTATATTTCTGGATCATACTTTCTAATTCCAATTCCTTGAATTCCTGCATTTTTTCTGCCGTTACTTTTATACTCCAGTTTTTATTTCAGAGGAACCAGAGATACACGAATCACAATTTCATTGGTGTACACTCTGGAAGCTGTAATTACCCTAGATAAAGTAAAATATACATAAAAAATACATAGCCAGAGGTGTTTTAAAAATAATTCAAATTTATACCAAACATTTATTTGCTAAAATAAAATAAATTTTTTTCTGAGAGAGAGAGAGAAAGAAAGAGAGACAGAGACAGAATGAGAGCAGGAGAGGGGCAGAGAGAGGCGGGGGGGACACGGAATCAGAAGCAGGATCCAGGCTCCGAGGTGTCAGCACAGAGCCCTAGGAGGAGGGGCTCTAACCCACTAACTGTGAGATCATGATCTGAGCCCAAGTCGGATGCTCCACTGACTGAGCCACCCAGGCGCCTTCCCCAACCCAGAAAGCAATTTTAATAAGCATTTCCCCAAACTATTTTGAAAAATAAGACAAACTCATGGATCTGACCATGTTCTGTATGTGTGTTTCAAAAGCGATTATATTTTTTATAGGCTCATCTTATGTACAGAATTCTAGAATTTTCTTTTCAAAGAGTGTTAACTATTGTTACATCAATGCAGCATAAAATCATATTAGCATACACAGTAAACTCATGGATATGTAGCGTAGGTG
>NC_043709.1:21938548-21942053 GCF_006229205.1 Suricata suricatta | reverse complement strand
TTCGTATTTTGGTTTTTCAACTTGCAGTCTCTTTGCTTCAACAATATTTTAAATCTTTGCAATCATATGACATATAAAAACTTATATAGAGTGACTCTTAACAATAGCTATTTTTATTTTTCACACTATGAATACAGATTGCAAAATTTAGAAAACAGAAGGAAGTATGGAAAAATAAAATCACCCGGAATGTCAATGCTCAGAGAAAATTAATGTTACTGTTTGTCCCAGCAGCCTTCCTGTTGTATATTTTTACATGATTGAAATCAAACTGTAGAGGATAGATTTTTAAGTAAATTCAACACAAAAACAGCCACGTTCTACACAGAAGATGTTGCAAAGAGGTTTTTTCCCTTGGAAGCCCAACTCTAAATTCATCAATATGAATTTTTTTTAAAGAAGCAGAACACCATTGCTCAAGTACTTTGGCAAAGAAAAACATTAATATCTTGCTCTTTGCAACTCTGATTTTGTGGAAAGAAAAAATATGATTTGTTTAGTAATTTTTCTGGCACAGTATCCCCAGCATGTAAATAGTTTTGTCATTCTTGGTAAGTACTTTCAGAATAACACCAATAATTGTTTCATGTGGTTTTCAAACATGGCAACAATGACCATCTGAACTATGGAGGGAAGAATATGGCCAAAAAACCCGCACATTTCCTGGTACTGTAAAAAGAGTAAGCACAAAGACACCCTGTTCTAGGTGGCTATAACAAAATGCCACAGACTGAGTAGCTTAAACAACTCCCCAGTTTGTTTCTCCCAGTTCTAGATACTGGGAAGTCCAAGATCAAGGTTCCAGCAGACTCAGTGTCTGGTGAGAGACAACTTCCAGTTGACAGACAGACATCTTTTCACTGTGTCCTCACATGGCAGAGGAAGCAAAGGAGCTCTCTGGGATCTCTTTCAAGAGGGCACTAATTCCATTCTTGAGGACTTCACTCTCATGACCTAAATCACCTTCCCCAAGCCCCACCTCCTAATACCATCACACTGGGGATTAGGTTCCAACATTCGAATTTGCCTAGGGGAGAAGGGGGTGCACATTCAGTCTGTAGCACACACTTCTTTCCTTTTCATCTTTTCTCCTCATGTCCAGTAACACATTTGCTGTCTTTGTTCACAGAGGACATGACTTCCTACTACACCTGTTGTTTCCTCCATCCAACTTCCTGTTCCCATAATTTTCTAAAGACCACATCCTCTGAATACATGCAGACAGATGACTGAGGCAATAATTCACACTGTGGACCTATACAGAGAGGCAGCTGAAACCCTGGCACAAGGATCCCCAGAGTTCCACAACTCTGGAATACATTTGTAATAAAATTAGTCCAAAAAAAAAAAAAAAAGGTCCCATGATCACTGCATGCCCTGTAGGGTAATGCACACAAAGCCCCAGATCACAGCTCTGAGTAGCATCATACTTAAGGAAGCAAAGCCCAGGATTTTGTAATCTTCACTCATCTCCTTCAAATATTAAAAATATTTAATGTTGATTCGTTTTTGAGAGAGAGAGAGAGAGAGAGTGAAAGCTAGGGAGGGGTAGGGAGAGAGAGACACACAGAATCCAAAGCAGGCTCTAGCCTCCAAGCTGTCAGCACAGAGCCCGATGTGGGGTTCAAACCCACCAACCATGAGATCACAACCCGAGCCAAAGTTAAATGCTTAACTGACCGAGCCACCCAGGCACCCCATCTCCTTCAAATATTAAAAGGTCTTCACAGGAACTCATTAAAACTCCCAAGAGTGTCTCTCTCCACTTTCCTAAAAGATCGCTCTGTCTCTCTCCCCCCCCCTCTCTCTCACCCCCCCCCACCCATCGCTACTAGCCTGGTGCCTCAGTGGCCTGTCCCTTCTTTGCCCTCAGGAACAAGCGCTTGACACTCCTGTCTCCCACGAGACACCAGGGGAGTTGTCATTCTTCTAGGCTTCTATTATTCTTGTGAGAATCCACCTACAGTCTCTGCTCTTTTTTTTGGAAGGAGTGGGGAGATATTGTAAAGGGCAGATGAAAGAAAGCTGTGATTTTTTTTATCCTATTAAATAATATGGCCCCGGAATCTGTGATCTGGGGAGAATGAGATGTTGACCGTGTCAGGAAAGGAAGCCAATGAGACTGGAGCCCAAAGCATCACCACTCTGGGCACAGTGGAGTGCAAAGCACTCTTCTAAGTCATGTCAATCCTTCTCAAGTTTCTCTTGTACAAGATTCTGGGTTTGGGGCCCCTGGGAACAAGTTCATTGCATGGGCAAAGTTCACACAGAAGTATTGTAAGAACATAAACCACAGTGACACATCATATACAACCTTCACCAACTCTCCACACCTCCACTCTCTCCTCAGCTGCTGCTGCCACCAGCACCACATGCAATAGCACCACGTGTAAGTTACTATTTTTTTCCTTTTTAGAAAAAAAAATTTTAATATGAAAAATATACAGAGTAAAAATACCACTGAGAATAGATCATTAGCACATTGTCGTGTGCTGTAGAGTCTTTTTTTTTCCAATAATTTTACTTTTATGCTGAGTCGGTGAGACATCTGCATCTGGTTCAAAATATAAAAGGTAGGAAAGGGCATATAGTGCAAATCTCCTCCCATCCACTGTTGCCCATACATCTAGTTCTCTGCCCCCAGAGGCTACCATGTTTCAAATACTTTTTAAATAAAAGAAATAAAACATTATAGATATAGTTGAAGGCTCGTTTTCCTCATTCTCTTTCAATGCTCCCTAGAGGCAACCATTATCATGAATTTGTTGTATCCTTCCAATGCCTTGATATGGCTTGTACATACATATGCATGTATTTGTGAACCAGAGAGAATTTTGTGCTGTGTGCCTTTTGTGACTCACATCAATGGTATCATACCTTAAAGCACTACCCCTGGGCTGCCAGTTCATTACTTTTAACTGCTATATGATATTCTAGTGTACGACTACACTATGTTTTATTCATCCATTTTCCTACAGATAGACAGGGAATTTACTTCTGTTTTTCAAGAATATAAACATTGCTACCTCTTTCGAATTTTCTAAATTAAAATAATACTTAAGGCTATCTCTCCCCAGATGAATCTATAAATTCAAAATATTTGAGCCAAAACCTACTGGGATATTTTATGAAAATTAATCAACTAATTCTAAAGTTCATCTGGAAAATAAAACAAGTAAGAAATGGGTAGTGTCTCTTGAAAAGAGTCAGGGAAACTGGCCCTGTAGTTTTATAATCTGCTTATTTTCACTTAGTATATATTTTATGATAGGGGAGGAAGGATCAGCTAGCTGGCTGGGCACTTCTAAGAAAGAAAAGATAGATCTCCTTTCCCTTGGAGGTTGTTCTAACTAGATGAGAGGCTGGAAATGGTGCCTGAGAATGAAGTCAACACAGCAAAGTCCAAGTAAGAAGAATCAGGAGAAACTGAGCTAGACCCTGAACTACTACTGCTGGAACCAATCCTACCTTTACACTTGTTATTTATTTTTTTTCTTTTTTTTTT
>NC_043709.1:21905247-21938448 GCF_006229205.1 Suricata suricatta | reverse complement strand
ACACAGCCTGCTTAATACCTTTCCTTAAATTCCACCTCTATACTACAATATACTTGAGGTCCATGCAAAAAAGTGGCTACCTTTTATATAGGAAATGGATGATTAAGTCTTTGGTGTTGTAAAAGCAACTTCATTTAAACATAACCACCCCCACCTCCAAAAAAAGAAGAGGAAAAAAAAAGTAATGAAAATAATAAGGAAAAAACCCAAGACACATTGCTTATTTAATACATTCTGTCAAGGACAGAAATTACATGATGGGTTTTTTTGTTGTTTTGTTGTTTGTTTTTTTTTTCTTTTCCCCCTAGGAAGTGTGTCTTGGGTTTTTCCCTTATTATTTACACTTGTTATTTAGATAAATGTCCTCAATTGTATGCCTTATTTAAAGGTGCAGGGGGGCAGGGGGCAGGGAGGATGTCCTGTCTGTAGCCAAAAGCATACCAACCGATTAAATGACTTGTAACAACATCTGATTTAATCAATCCTGAGCTGTTGGATTTTTAAACAATTTTCAACATTTTTGCAACCTCCCCAAACAAAATTCTGCAAAGAACATCTTTGTTGCTAAATCTCTATGCAAGCCTGATTATTTCCTTAGCATAGATTTCTAAATAATTCCTACTCAAGTGGAATTACTCAAACCAGAATATGGAAAGAAAAGGTTTGTTTGATAGAAAACAATGTAACAAATACTAATTCAGTAGAGAAAAGTATGGAAACTAAAATAATCTCGGAGTCCTAACCCTATATCCAATGTCTCCTGCTTCCCTTCCCATCTCAAGAGGGTCAGGACCTCAAGGCCTCTAGCTTATCTGCTGCCAGTGTAAAAACAAATAACAACAGTAAGGATAATAGTTAACATTTATTAAGCATTTATTCTCTGCAACAAGGAATTCATATTAATCTTCATAACAACCCTATTAAGAAGATACTTCTTAAGTTATTATACCATTTTACAAATGGGGAACAGGCTTAGTGACTTGTCTGGTATTTCGCTGCTACATGAACGACATGGGATCCCAAACTGGCCTCTTACTGCTCACACTGCTGCTTCTCTGACCTCTCCCAGGGTCTCCACTGAGAGTTCTACTTGCAGATCTTTTCACTCAGTTTCATAGCTTGATTGTGTTTTCTTTTAGTTAACATTCAAAGAATAAAATTAAAAGAATATCCAAAGAATAAATGCCAGGGTTGGCAGGAAGTAAGTAAACAGACATGTTCCCAGCAACTTATCCTGTGCCCGGAGTTATTCCAGAGGTGTGGAGGCTCACTTGGAGGGATGCCTGGGCCTTGGTGGAGCGAAACAAGGGATCCAACGGCAAGCCAGTCTTCGGATGAAGCTGCCATTGCCATGGATGAAGGCAAGGGGGAAACAGTCTGATTCCTCTAAGACGTCACTGACCTATTGAATCAAGTCTTACCCCAAGCCTGCTCTCCCTTTCAACTGGTCAAATACATGAATAAATTCCCTCTATTGTTTCAGCCAGCTGGAGTTAGGGTTTTTATTCACTGCAACCAAAAGTGTTCTAACTGATCCCTCTTCTATCTGGACGTTCCGAGCACAATTTTGTATCACAGTCTCCCGATGACAACAAAGCTAATATTTACATAGCACTTACCATGTGCCAGGCACTCTCCTAAATACATAATGCAGTTTGAGTTATTTAACCATCACAACAGTCCTATCGAGGTAGGGTTTTTTTGTTTGGTTGTTGTTGTTGTTGTTGTTGTTGTTGTTGTTTTGGCCTATTTCAGAAATAAGGAAAATGAGGCCAGAGTCCGGCTAAATTAACTGGCAAGCTAGCAGGTGGCAGAACTCAATGCAAATCTAGTTGTCTCCTCTGTCCCCAGAATTCTTGGTCTTAACCCTGCTGCCTGCAGTTCACTCACTGCTATCCTGGGTTCTGTCATTAAGTAAGACCAACAGCGTCATCTTGGACTGACAAAGGATGGAGTGCGGTGTGGGTGGGGCATATACAGACGTGCATCCCACTTATTCTTTAGGAAACCTGAAGGTGCACACATCAGTTTGCATTATCCCAAAAGTCAGTTGAGAATGTGACTATGTCACTCTCCTAAGTCACTAATGAAACTTCTGCAGGTTATTTCTCAGCCGCTGACAGTGGTTGTCTATGGCTGGGTCGATATTTTCATGTCTACTCATAATCCTGTGTGTCAAGATCACTGAAAAATAAATGCCAGGATTTTTTCTCCGTGTTCTAGCTGCTGCTTTGATTTGAGACACAAAGTCTAAAGTCTGTCTCCCAGGTATTATGTGTATCGAATTCAAGAGGTGTAAATTTATGTAGAATTTATTCACATAAACATGGAAGTATTCTCAACTATTGTGCTTTTTGAAGAAAAGCAGCCTGCATATCATCTGCATTTTGCTGAGGTAGCTGTGGAAGCTTCAACCAATGACACTTGGGTTTCAAACTATGCCTTTATCTCCGTGCCAAATACTCTTAAATTTTTCATTAAAAAAAAAAAGAAGAAAAGAAAAGAAAAACCAGAGAGCTGCAAAAATTCTCTTTGCTATCAGGAGCTTATGATACTTTAGGCTAATAATAATAATCTTTAATGTAACTGAATGGGCACTATTTTCTTATTACTCTCTCTCTCTTTGTTGGTTTTTTTCCCATTCTATTTTTTAGTTCAAATGTATAAAAGGCTCACTCAGAAAGCAAAAGAAAAAAAGAAGAAAACTGTGGGCAGTACTTCCAAGTTCAAAGACCAAGTGCTGGGAAATCACAGTTCATAACAACTAAGTCTGTGATGAGATGTTTGCATACGTACATTTCAAAGCGAGCCAGAAACCTTTCCTTGGCAGCTTGGGAGGAAAAAACGTTTCCAATATTCTTGCCCTATACAAATGATTCTCTGAGTAGTCCATGGAATTAATTAGACCCCTGCAAAAATCCTCAGTTTAGCTACAAGTACGTATCACAACCCTACTTTTTGTTTAGTAATAAAAGCCTCCATTTTTTTCAGACTTACAATTATTTCCTTTATCCCCAGTTTTACTGAGATATAATTGACATAAAACATAATTATTTCTTTATTGATCATTTCATCAAAAGCTTTCTCCCTATACACTTCCATTTTAGATGAAGCTGAAATCTTTCTGGCAAATACAAATTTATTTTGCACCATAAAGGGGAAAAAAACCCTAAAACATGACTTCTCAGAAACTTCCCTTATTTTTCAGCATCTACATGTAGGCCAAACATAAATGGACAGGAAGTGAGATCAATTATTGAACGTCTAGTAAATATTAAGTTCCAAACAAGGCACTTTAACATTCATTGCCTCATTTAACCCATCAAAGCTCATGGAATGTTAGTCATCTCATTTTAAGAGTACAGAACTGAAAAATCTTGAATTCTGTTGCAGTAAGTGGCCAAAAAAGGCTCACGACTCTTCTGATTGATGCACTTTCTGCTCCCATGCTACTTCTCCAGAACAATTAAAAAGCAAACATACATAGGGCCACTGACTTCAACATAATGGACAAGACAGCGTGAGATAATTCTCAGAATGGAAATTGTTCTCTTTCATCATCAGACAGCCATAGAAGTCAGGAGGGCATATTTGCAAAATTAGAATTTATTAAAGTTCTAGTATTATATATTTATTAATGAAATAACTATTAAGAATAGAAATATAACCAATGTTATTGAAAGGCAGTTGATGAAGATCTCGTGCTTTAAATCTAATCATTACAAATTTGTAGATGGTGGGGCGCCTGGGTGGTTCAGTCAATTAAGCGGCTGACTCTTGATTTTGGCTCAGGTCATGGTCTCACCATTCATGAGATCAAGCCCCAATTTGGGCTCTGGGCTGACAGCACAGAGCCTGCTTGGGATTCTCTCTCTCTCTCTCTGTGTCTCCCCCCATTCCACTCACATGAACCTACGGTCTGTCTCTCTCTCTCCCAAAATAAATAAACATTTAAAAAAATTACAGATGAAAAGAGTAACAAATCTGCTTCTTACATCAGCTTAGATATGTAAAACATAGGGTAGAATGGGATGCCAAAACCGACAACACAGTCAGATTCAAGATGCCAAAAGAAAAGGGTCCAAATGGGACTAGGACGTTATCCTTATATATTTAATTAATACCTTGGTACACAGGGATCGGTAGAAAATAGTAGTAGCTCCAGCCTGTGGCACTGTATTTATCAGTGTAATTTGTTTGCAGTTTAATGTACTTGTTATGTAGGCTACATGGATTCAGTTACTCTCAAATTATCACTGGTGATCTTCTAGAGTTCCATGTTAAAAAAAAAAACAAAACACTCCAAATAAAGAAGGAGTACCAGCAATCCAGAGTACTGCTTCTACTGCTATTGCTAATAGTGATCAGACCCAACCAAAACTTCCTCTAAAAATTCTGATCTCTGGAGAAGTGACAATGTAAGCAGATTAACTCTTCCTATTTCATTGCATATGCAATATTTCTTAAACCTATAGTGCTGAACATTAGACTTACCACAAAACCTTTAATAACTTACCAATATGCTTGAAAGCCTATTCTTCCACAGATAAATCAGAGGTTAAAATGTGTGTATTTCTATTATTCTTCCAAAGCTTTATAAGATCCTGGAAGAAAATGTATAGGAATGTATAGATGTCCAAGACCATTTTGTACAACGAATGGTGGCTGAAGAAGATGCCAGATTGTTCTATAACCTATTTCATCTTAGAAAAGCTTAAGAGTTTGGGGCGCCTGGGTGGCTCAGTCGGTTAAGCCTCCGACTTCGGCTCAGGTCAGATCTCACTCCGTGGGTTCGAGCCCCGCGTCAGGCTCTGTGCTGACAGCTAGCTCAGAGCCTGGAGCCTGCTTCCAGTTCTGTGTCTCCTTCTCTCTCTGCCCCTCCCCCTCTCATGCTCTGTCTCTCTCTCTCTGTATAAAAAATAAATAAAACATTAAAAAAAAAGAGTTTGTACATATACATTCCTGGTTTCCCTTTATGAAAAATGTGTCCGTTTCAAGGCCATCTTCAGATATATTAGCCCCACCCCTGTCACTGTTTTTGGGTTTTTTTTGACACATTCTCATGAGTCACTGGCACACTTTCAGAGCGTAAGCCTTAGAGAAAGAGGCTTTGTTTTGTTTTATGCAAAACTCTTGACTCCTATAATGTGCAGTTCACACCTTTGGTGTCAGATAAATGACAAATAATCATTGTTAAAAGCAGTGACACATTAGGATGTGAAGTTTTACAACAATCCCTGTTTTCCTTGAGCTGCTAAAATCATTAAACTTATGACATTGGTGGGTTAGTAGGACTGTATGCCTCTGCTCTGTTTACTTAATTTTTGAATGGACTGAAATGGGCTTTTAATGTGGAAATCGTATTATGGTGTTCAAATATCGTACGCTCCGAACAAGATTATTAGCGGTAGAAACCAAATGGGATTTTATCCATTGTCATTGTCCTCTATTTTCCTTGACATGTTCATCCCACCTATTGGAAAACCAGATCTGATGTTAGAATCCGCTCCAAAATACCAACAACATGTTTTGTAATTGCAAAGCTAACACCTATGAATAATAAAATTGCAAACAAGCAGAATGCCATCAAAAATTCAGGATGATTATTTTGTAATGATTGTATTATTTCTTGTGTGTGATAGTATACAAAGCATGGAGCATTGTTTTTTCTCAAGATTGAATTCTAGTGAGTTTCAGAGCCTAAGGACCAGGGGCCAGAGGCAATATTTTTTTCCATCTGTCTAATAGCAACACATGTCATGGAAAGCAGCAAGTTGGGGAAGAGAAAAGGATTCCCGGTTCATTCCTCATCTTCCCTCAACCACTTTTAAGCTAGTTATGTGAAGAATGCATGAGGAATTAAATGCCCTTTGCCTGTGGTGCTAGTTCAAGGGAGTGAGAAGACAGAATTCCAATTCTACTTGTCATTAATCTGTTGAATTTATTAACGTACCCTTTGAGATCCGTCTCAATTCAAGTTTATCCTAGAACCATGAGATGTTAGAGACAATTAGTAGTCTAACTTGCTCATTTTTGAGTGAAGAAACCAAGGCTCCACTTAGAGGACAACCCCAGCCTCACCCTCCTTGACTCTCTATGGTCTGTTTAAGCTTAGTCTCATCTCGATGCCACACAGCAGGCCTCCAGATTCACTGTCTTGGTCTCAAGCTACTTACCCTGACCCAGCTGGAGCTCCACACCCAACTTTCTTTCTATCCACAACCCTTTCCTATTATCACATTGCCTTCATCTCCAGCAATGGCACTAATTTCCTCTAAGCTGCTCTGTTAAATTACAAATGCCTTAGCTAACGATGTCTACCATTTTGTAAATGCTTTTTAGACACCAGACACTACAAAGGCATGCTGTAAACACTCTTACGTGTAATCTTCACAATACTATGATATTGGTATCATTATACAGATGGAAAAACCAGAGGTCAGGGAACATAATTAACCTGCTTAAGATCACATAGCTGGTAAGTGGTACAACCAGCATTTATTTGCACCTGCCTCTGTCTGGCGCTCTTAACCACTGTGGTGACTGTTTGCCACTTCCTCCCAAAGCATTTGGTCATTCAGTACACGTTGTTCAAACTTCAAAAATATGCTGGGCACAGCACTGGAAGAACAGGGAATGCAGAGATGAAAGAGCAATTTGGGACATAGAGGGCAGCAGTGCTATCTGAGATCCTGAACAATTATTCCCCAGAGTCTCGAGGCAGAGCCGAGCCTAGTCACACCACAGGGCTTACGAATGGGCAGGTCCCAGGACTGCTCCAGGCAATAGTGAATCCGATCTGATCTGAACAGGGCATGTTTCTCAGCCTCCATGTACTCAGGGGGCTCTCCAAGTTCCAAGCATTTCTTTCTGCATCTCCGCCCAGCCCTAGCCACTGCCCCCCCCCACCCCCCACCCCCACAGCTCCTTGACAGGCAGAAGCTACCCGCTCCGTCCCCCTGGGTCTCTGAGTCTAGGAAAAGTGTGGCGTTTTGCCCTGGCATACCTGGACAGGAAGCTCAGCAATTTGCTCCTCTGTCTGTTTTTATTCGTTATGTACTCGCACGCTGTGGGTATTTTATAAATCGCTAATGTTTGCAGAATTTGCTTTTCTGGCTGCTTCTCTGCCTCTTCTGTCGTTCCCCGACTGCCCATGTAGCGGCTGTTCTTCCCCTCACATTTGAACATTGGCTCAAGCTTCCTCTTTTAAATTACTTCTGCTGTCAGCTCATTTAGCGGCATCGCTCATCCATAGTTTTGGAGTTTCTTTTCTTTTTTTTTTAACTTTCTTCCTTCAACAAAGCTTTGGAAGATAGGGTTCCAGGCTTATCATGCTGTGTTCTGGTCATTTGGCACTTGTATCTCGAATGCATTTCATCGACCATATGCTTTTTCTACTGCTGCTTCTCTCCTCAGACCTCCAAAGTGTTTTGTAATGGGCTATACATGACAGGGTGGGGGGGATGTACTTTGCCTTTTGTTGTGCTTTCTCATTTGAGTCTCTGCATTTGTCTTAAGTAGGCTCGTTGAGCTTGGGAAAAACAGCAATCAAAGCAACCAAGTATCCGTGAGATACAAGCACAGCAAAACAGTTAAACCCTACAAAGATGAATTGTGGTTTAAAAAAAAATCAGATGATTTACTCATAGCAAGAAATTAAAAAGTCGAATAGAAAAGGAACAGTGAAGTGTAAGAAGGAAATGCTGACAGCTAAATTACCCTTCAAGTAAAGAGAGATAATCCTCCCGCCACTGCCTACACATGAGGGCATTCATGCCAGAGCTCAAATTTAAATTCCTATGGCCCTGGATGGGCCTTCGGACAATTATTCTCTTTCCTGTATTCAGTTATCAGTTCTTTCTTATCGCAGTAAATGTTTGGGTACATTCAGCCAGAGGCTTTTTGGATGCTGAGTACATTTCTACGAAGCAGAAAAAATAAACATGATATTGTTGCTGCCTATTTCAAGAACCCCATATGGCTGCTTTTAGATGGCACTGTCCACCTCTGCAGGCCAGCTTCCCATTTGAAAGGGTATTTGGCTCAGCCTGAGATCAACTTTATAAATCAATTACAAAATCCCAATCTCATTCTGTCATTCACTTCAGCTGTACATGAAAATAAAGGAGGAAATTTTTAATGACTCTGGAAAGTTCCATATGCAAAAAAGCTGAAACCAGCAAATATTCATTTTCTTTTTTGGCAGATGACTCTGGTAATTAAGGTAAACTACTAGTAGTCCTTTTCAGAGTGCAGGATAGATTGTTCCCAAACATATTGAGAGGAATCACATTGAGCAGCTTGAAGCTCAAGCAGATCCTTAGAGAGAACCCTGCCAAAAACAAAACAAAACAAAAACAAAAACAAAAACAAAAAACTGCCCACAAGGAAAAAAATAAACCTGGAGAAGTCAAAACCCAAGTCTGTACCAACGTTTTAATATGGCTGATGAGTTCTATGCTGTACCCTTTTCTGATCATTTGCTTGTGCTCCAATTCGTCTCAAAAGCTGATGTACATTTGACCAATCCTTTTTCAAAACAGGCATTTTAATGACTGCATCTGCCAAAGAGTCTTGAGCAGTGCTTGGCAAACTTGTGCTAGGAAGGGCCAGATAATCAATATTTTCAGTTTTACCAGCCATATTGTCTCTCTGGCAACTAACAATTCTGCTGCTGTGGCAAGAAAGCAACCATAGACGATAGTAAACACAGGCATGTGGCTGCGTTCCAATAAAACCGATTTTAAAAAACAGAGTGGGCCATGTTTGGCATGAGGGCTGTAGTTTCCTGATCCTTGCTCTTGAGGGTAAATAAGGTGGGACACAGAACAAGCCAGGCACTTCTCCCCAGGATACAGACTTCCTTGTTCCAGACATGAGCTGTACCACCAGAGAAGATGAGCTCATTCTATGGGGAAAACAACCCATTTTAAAAGTCTAGACTTCCTGAGCCCTCTGACAACTATGATACATCACAGCATTATTTAGTCTCCCGCTCATTTATAATGAGTCACTGCTTGATTTGCAAGATTCGCTACTTCAATGATAATATTGAAAGCCCACTAATATTAGTCACAGCAAGAAGCTGCCCCCAAAACTGAGAGAGGAAATTACTTTACAGTTTTAATTTCAAGCTATGAACTAAAATGACTATATATCAAAGAGTTTTTAATGCTGCCTTTGGTACTAACACAAACAAGAATGATCACTTTCAAGTGCTGTTACTCTCCGTGCCACATTGTTTGGAGTCATTGAATCCAAAGACTTGAACAGAGGTGCCATACAACACAGAGGAAAAGCATGGAATTTGGACTCAGACAGACCTGAGTTCTAACCTCTGCTCTGCCATTCAGTGCCCATGGAACCCAGACAAGTTGTTCAACCTCTCTCGGTTTGCTTCCCTGTTTGCAAAATGGTGCAGTAAGCCCTGCCCTGGCTCTCTCTCTACTTCAAAGAGTTGTTGGCCAGGAATTAGGGTGTTGGGGGCTGTGAAATGAGATAATGGCTAAGGAATAGCTTTAGACAAAGCTAAAAAAAAAAAAAAAAGTTGTACTGTGCTTCTAACACTAGAAGGGTTGTGATTTTTTTTAATGGAACCAGTTATAGACTCAAGAATCCCTTAATCTGGTAATTCTGTGCCTCTGGGATGATCCTTGGAGTAGATATGCCCACTGAAAATCCATCTAGTCTCTTGGAGTAAGTTCACCAAGGAGCGTCCTTCCTACCAGGAAGGCACTGAGAGTGAAATACATTGGAACTCAGTTCCCCTGCACCAATTCCTACCTTCAGCACTTAGGGGGAAAAAATCAGAGATAGAAAAATAGGCAGGAAGATGATGCAGGCTCAATAAGGGAGTCACCTCTGTCCCCATCCTGAACTCTTCTGTTTCTTTTGCACATTCCATCCCAGAAATTTGCAGGAAGATGGTGCACCCACCATTCTCTTGGTGACTAACTATATCTAGGCCAGACATCTCACAAGGAGATTTTTCTCTTCGACTAAAGATGTCCCATTTTGATTTTTTCCATCTCTCCTGATTATTTTTTTAATTAGTAATTTACTTCTTGCCATGCATGATAACGTGCCTTTTCAACAGTCAGAGGCAATTGGTCAGTCTGAGATAGGCCTACGGGGATGAAGTAGCATTTATCAAAAACATCCTGTAGAGAAGAAAATGTAATTTAAATGGGGTAAGCAGTGGGGATGCCAAACCTGTCCCTGACTGATAAAACTAAGGTATCTATTTATTACCTAATTAATTTCATTTCTATTATTTATGTATTCCATAATCAAAATTGGAGGTGGAGTGTTTCATAAACTTTGAGAAAATTGTTCTAAAGTTCATGTGGGGGCGCCTAGGTGGTTCAGTCAGTTAAGCATCTTAGTCTTGATTTCAGCTCAGGTCATGATCTCACAGTTCACGGGGTTGAGCCCCACATTGGGCTCTGCGCTGACAGCACAGAGCCTGCTTGGGATTCTCCCTCTCCCTCTTTCTCCTCCTCTCTCATACATGCTCCCTGTCTCTCTCTCAAAATAAATAAACTTTACAAAAATAAAGTTCACATGAAGGAATAAACAAATGAAATGAGCTAAGGAAAGTTTTTAAATGAAGAATGATGGATAGATAGATCGATAAATACATGTTTGACCTAACATTTCTAATTTTAAAACTATGATACAAACAAAGTAAAAATTGAAAGCCAGATCAATGGAAATAGTTTCACAGTTAAACAGATCTCAATGTATTTAAACTAAAGCATAAAGGGTAAATGATAAAGCTGAAAGGATTAAGAACTGTCTTCTACAGAAAGGCTTCCTTGGTTATCTCAGGTCTGGACTAAATGTTCCTCTTTGGGAATCATACAGTATTCTGCGAATGCTTCCTTATATATATTTCACAGTATACTATAGAGTCGAGCACAAGGCATTAGGGTAAGTGTCAACTAATTTTCACAAAGTGAATACACCTATGCAGCCAGCACCAGGATCAAGAAAAAAACAAACAAACAGAAACTCCATCAGAATCCCAAAAGCCCCCTTCATTCCCCTTCCAGTGAAAATCCCCACCCCTAGCACCGAGGTCTGATGGTCACTACTATCCAGATTTCAGAGATTGCTTTTGCCTATTTGGGAACTTTCTGCTAATGGACTCATATAATACAGACTCTTCTGTGCCTTGCTTCTTTGGTTCAATATTATTTTTGTAAGATTAACCCATGTTGTTGGAGTTCATTTTTTTCTCATTCCCATACGGTATTCCATTAAGCGAACATACCATGATATTTTTTCTAATTTATCATAGATGATATTTGTCTTGCTTCAGTCAGGAGGCTGTGTTGCTATGAACATTCTTGTGTGAGTCTTTCAGTTAAATGCACCTGCACATTTCTGTTGGCATATGCCTGGAGATGGAGGTGCTGGGTCATAAAGTATGTGCTCTTTTATCTTTGGAAGACAATGCTAGCTAGCTTTGAAAGCGGCTGTACAAATCTCCATGTCCACCAGCCCATGTATAAGTTTCCTTTGTTCTACATCCCAACAAACACTTCGTATTATCTGTTTCATTTTAGCCCTTCTGGTGGGTGTTCTAGGCTTACATCTAAAAGTATACTGGCATAATTTATCTGTTTCCTTATCTATCTCCCTCACAAGTTTTCAGGAATATGTTCAACAAACTAAGAAACCAAAGCCCAGAGAGGCTGTGAGATATGCCCAGGGTCACAAATTACAAATATTCTTCCCAGCACAGATGTCCCGACAGGCAGTGTGCATAGGACCAGGGAGAACAGGCTGGCTGCCTTCTTGAAAAGTGTTGAAAAGCCTACTTCCAGGTAATCAATGCAACATGTTCATGTAACCGGAGAGGTGCTCAGACATATACATGTGTGTGCACGTATACACACACATACGCATGTGCATGCACACGTACACACACACACACACATTCAGCACTTCAAAATGGAAGGTTTGGTTTTGAAGTACATTGCCGTTAGTTAAATGATCCTGCAACCAACAACCACGCATCTCTCCCTTATCTCTCTTTGGTTAAATGTTTTGAAATGAGTTTCAAATGGGGTTGGCTCAAAAGACAGCTCTTCATTTCACCTTGCTTCTGCAGATGCTATTTGCAGGGATATTTTATGGTTCTGCTAATTACCCACGTCAAGAGGTTATTTTATTGTTTCTAGAAAAGTAGAGTTATAAATAAATATTCTGAGGCAGCAAATTTCTTCAGCAAACTAAAAGAGTTACACGATGGGAATCAACACATATATTTAAAATGTGCATTATTTCAGTTACTACTATTATCCTAAAATGTTTCTCAGGAACAGGTCTAAGTGTGGAGATGCCGAGGCTGACTCTGTGCTACAAAAGCAGGCTACAAGTCCAAAAAATGTAGATTTTAACCTGAGCTCTAGCATTCAGACAGCAGTCAATTTCTCTGGACTTCAATTTTCTCACCTCTGAATTGGGAAATGATAATACTGGCTATCTGCTCATGTTGCTACACTGTTAAATAGACTATTGTATAAAAAGACCTGACAGTAATAAGTGCACAAGTATTGCCTACTGATGACTGACACCTGAGGAATTCTGTCACAATGATGAATGGTGCAAAGAGTTCATAGCATATCGGCTGAGTTCAAGTCCAGGAGCGGTACTGCCAAGATACAAATTCTGACTTCACCAGCTCGCAGCTACGCTACTCTGGGCACGTGCTTAACTCCTCTGCGTTTCAGCTTCTGCATCTATAAAATGGGTAGCAATAGTATCAGTTTCATCTTGTTGTGAAGATTAAATTAGATAATCCATGAAACCTGCTTAGAACAGAACTTGACATACAGTTGAGTGAATAATAAACGTTAGCTGCAAGCAGGTGCAGGTTTGTCCCAGGAATGATTATTTGCACTTACCTTTATGACCTCATAGTGTGGAAATAAGGCTGATTTCTTTCCTTTGTTGCATTTCACTAGTCTCAACCCAGCCAGCACACTTCCCATCTAATTTTTCTTCCACTATGTTCCTCGAAATGGAAAATAAATGCCTTAATTATGAATAAAAATGGAATGTTTTCTCTCCTAGGTGTCATTAAAAATGATTTTTTTTTTTTACTGAGGAAGAAAATACTCGTTAGCCCTCCTGGCAAATCCCAGCATCAGAGCCTTGCTGTGCTCAGCATGAGGGGTTTGGCGCTTGCTAGGAACCGCAATGTGTATGCGCCTCAGCAGCTCTGAGCACAGCAAGGGGCCGCGGCACCTCTGGCAGGCGGTGCTGGGAGCAGCTCAACATTCTGACACAGACCAGTGCCCACCACCGAGCCCGGACAGAAAGGGTGCCGGAGACGCAGACTCTCAGGCCATGGCTTCACACAACATGGCACCACCACACCGGGGCCTTGCTCCAGGAAGGGATGCCTCAGTTCCAGCACAGGAAGGAAAACCTAGATTTCAAAATCGATCCCACCTGGGTTCAAACCCCATCTCCATCATTTAATACAGCATGACTCAGAGCCGGCTCTCTGCCCTCCCTGACTGCAGTCTCCTTGTTTGTAAAGTGGGAATAAGAACACTTACCTCGGAGGTAAGCATGAAGAATAAATGAGATAAAGTAGGTTTGTAAAGTACTTCTGCCCGTAGCTGGCAGATAGTAGCTATGATTGTAATTTTCCAAACCTCAGCACTAATAAATCTGGACCATTCCACATATGATCTCTCCAAGAGCAATATAATGGGAGGCTCCTGCAAAGGGTTTGGAGGCAACTTATCTTAGAACCAGAAGCAATTGGCTGTTTCAGTCCTGAAGGGCCTCACATGATCAGACCCTGAGTCAGTTTAGGCTACAGGACACACCTCAGACGGCAGACACTTCCATGGCACAGCTCAGATACCTTTCATCTTTGCTTACAAAATGACCAGGTTTCTTCTAGAATGTTGCTTAAAATGTCAAGAAGCAGCCAACACTGATATTCTGACCTTTTTGAACCACTGCCCCTAACAGAACAAGCTCCAGAGAGTCACCGTCTCTTTCCCAAGGTTGCCCCAGGCGATGGTCTAAATGTCTTGCAACGCTCTAAGAAGGGTCTCCAACTTCCTAGCCTGCAATCTCTCCCTCCAACACTAGGCACCTGCTTAGGAAGCCAAGACCACATAGTGGTAGGGTTTTACAGAAGTTCGGATTCCATATTAGAAAGGACTCAGGGGTTGGGGAGCCTGGGTAGCTCAGTTGGCTAAGCATCTGAATGTGGATTTCAGTTCAGGTCATGATCTCACAGGTCGTGAGTTTGAGCCCCCCATTGGGCTCTGCCGTGACAGCACAGATCCTGCTTGGGATTTTCTATATATATGCCCCTCCCCAGTGCATCTGCCCATGCTCGCTCGCTCTCTCTCTCTCTCTCTCTCTCTCTCTCTCTCTCTCTCTCTCTTTCAAAATAAATAAATAAACTTTAAAAAAAGGATTCAGGTTTCAGCTACTCTGAAATATCAGGAACTGAAACAGGGGGTAGGTTCTGGGGTCAGACAGCCTGCTTTCAGTATAGACGCCGCCATTTACTGCTGCATGATCTTACATAATATTATTACTTAGTTGTTCTCATCTATAAAATGGAAATGATAATCATAGTGCCTTCCTCACGTGGCTGTTGTGAGCATTGAATGAGTTGATGTATGCAAAGGACTTGGCAACAGGCATGTCACAAACTCTCAATAAATGTTAGCTCTCATTATTATCAAACATCTAGTATGTTCTGGGCATTGTGCTTGTTATCGAGAAGATAATGCAAGAGCATGGCTACAGGTTGTCCCCAGTCTCATGGTGTTTACAGTATAGAAGCAAAATATTATATATATAATTATCCAGATAATTAATAATATTGCCAGAACTACAAATTCCCTAAAGTTGTTCCATATTGTTTATGTCCTTGGTAAACTGAGGCCTCTGAACTGAAGATTTGCTGAGATGATCTAATGAACACAGAAACATTTGTAGCATTCTGCATGGAAAGTAAATCTAGAATAAGTTGACTCTGCTCACTCATTCCACTTTATATGATGCTTTAAGTAATTTGCTTTGCATTTTCACATTTGATGAAGGCAGGAAGGTACTGTAATTAAGAACAGCCTCAGTAATCAGACTGTCTGGGTTCAAACTCAAGCTTACCATGGACAATCTTTGTGACCTCAGATAGTTTCCGTACCTCTCTGTGCTTTGGTTCCTATTCTGTAAAACATACATGATAAGAGTTCCACCATGTTGATGGGAAGGTTAACGAATTTAGGTGATACCCATAAGTTAATTAGAACAGTGCTTAACACATAGTAAGCAGTCAATAAACAGTATTTCTTATTAGTATGTGATATGAACTTCTCAACAACACTGCAAGTAGAGTAGTTATCGCCTCCATTTTATAGACAAGAAAACTGATACCCCAAGAAATAAGCCTGTAATTCACAAAGCTGAAACTCAATCCTAGGTCTCTGGCTCCATACCCATTGTTATTTGCTCTACTCCCAAAAGCCTCTCGATTGGCAAAGAAAAAAACAATCTTTGAAAAGTCAACATATAAAGTGTGTGGACTAAAGTGTTTCATGAAGAGAAAGAGGATTGTGACATATAACTGAGTAAAGCAGCAAGAAGAAAGCTAAAAGAAGCCAGAGGTTTTATTTTAAAGAGATAAATGAGTAGCAAAACAGCTGACTTAAAATGAGAGGATTAAGAATATTTTCCTGTATAATTAAATCTCTAAAGATTTGGTTAGAGTACCATAGTTTATATCAAGTTAAGACAAAAGATCACATTAGCAATTGCACAAGTTTATATGCAGTATTTTATCCACAGAGCAACATTAGTAGGTCAATTTCAAAGAGTCTGATCAAAACTGTTACTATAAAATAAAAGTAGCAGGACATTGAGGGGGCAAGATTTCTATCCCAGTACATACCAAAAATACTTATTTATTTATTTATTTATTTATTTATTTATTCTATTACCAGCACTTACCGAGGAATTATATTTTTTATTTTGTGTTTATTGTTTTAATTGTGGTGAGGTACATATAGCACCGAATTTACCCCTTAATCATTTGTAAGTGTACGGTTTCAGTAGCACTGAGTATATTCACACGGCTGTGTGGCCAGCACCCCCGTTCATTTCCAGAACTCTTTCCATTTCACAAAACTGAAATTTTGTAGCCATTGAACAATAGCTTCCTATTCCTCCCTTGGAATTATGGTTTTTAAATCAAATAAGTTTTTTTAATCAGGATCATTTTCCTTCAACCACTTAGCTTTTGCTTCTTAAAACAAAATTTGCTACAATTTAAAAAGGGATTAAGAATTCAAATACAATGTATATTCTAATTAGAAAGTCATCCATAATCACTTTAAAATATTTGGAGACAGCCTCCTATCTAATGCTATTCTGTCATTTTTGTGGCCCCATCCATAATTTTGATTTCAGAGAGTCAAACAACAGAAGACAGCTATTTGTAAATCCAGACTGAATGACAAGGACAGAGGTTTCTAACTATAGGGACAGCTTATCACTTGATGTCAGTCCCATTTCCATTGAAACAGGATAAAGGAGAGGAAGTTTCCTGCATACACAAAACCATGGACTATCTGGTAGGTCTGGGAGAATGTGCTGGTCATCCCAGCCCACACCCCATAATTACACCTTCAAGCATGTTTGTCACAAGAGGCAGAATATTCTAGTTGCTATCAGAACCCTCAAAGAGACTTCATAACATCCAGTTCAACAGATAACAAGTCACAAAGAGACACTATTCTTTGCAAATGACAATGAATTTTTCATCCTGGGCTTTTGATGTGTAAGGACATATATTTAGAAGGAAAAGCTTCTATTATGGCTAATCAAAGAAAAGGTGCTTTTTTTAAAAAAAGAAAAACTTATCAGAGTTTCTTCAGGACAAACGGTATGACCCAGGGCTTTGTTCCTGGAGATGATGTGTCTTTGAGGACAATGGAAATTGCCAGCGGATTGTCTGATTGTTCCCCTCCCCGTCAGCACAAGGCAGCCCCTCACAAACGGACGCCAGCCTGTGGAGGTAGTGATGAAAATAGTCTATCGCCTCACAGTTTTTGGCATCATGCGGTTCCCTTGGGGAGCATTCCTCTGCTCTGAGCTTTGTAGACGCTGCTGCTGCTCGGCCTGCTAATGACATTAACAGGAGTATGCTGTCTCATCTGTGAGCAGCGGCCACTTTCAGCAAAGGCACATTGTCTGGAAGGCTCTAAATTCACTAAATATACACACGCAAAGGGTTCCCTTAGAACAAACTGCTATTTGTACCCAATATGATTTTTAAAAGAACCAGTAGAAATATCTGTGTGTGTGTACGTGTCTGTGCACATGCATGCAAATGCATTCCTGTATGCGTGTGTGTGTGTGTGAGAGAGAGAGAGCGAGAGAGGAAAATCCACAATTAGAAAGAGCAGATACATTATGAAGGAAAAACAATTTAGCCATATTCTTTGTATTACAAGGTCGACTTTCTTTGCGATTGTGTGTGTATTTTGTCCTGTGTGTCCCGGTTATTGATTTCATGTTGCGCATTTCAACTCTTTTACCTTTTCCTAAGGAAATTAGGTCAGGGCTCAGGGTAGCCTGACCTGCTCACCTCTCAGGGGAAGCTGGTCTCCTCAAGCTCCGGCCGCAGTAATGTTTTCCATCTGCTGGACTCCAAGATTCAGTGAAAATGCAAACATCAGAAGCATCTCAGTTCAGGCAATGCTCCTTGTGAAGCGTTCACTTTAATGACACTAATGTCACGCCCCTTGGTGCGCCATTTTATTGTGAGACTTAATCAAAGGCAAAAAGAAATAAAGATGTCTGGCCTGGACGCAGGTGCTTCTTTGTCAATGTGGCTTCCTGGGGGTGGGGGAAGTGGTCCACAGATGCAGGGGCTTATGCACAAAGGCTGAGTTGCCCAGGGTCTGGGCGGTTGTTTTTACATGAGTCCAGAGTTTTGCTCTGTGTCTGTGTGTGTGCTTTGTGTAGTCCAATATATATGGACCCCAGGATTAAGGGAGAAAAGAATACAATAGAGAGAGAGAGAGAGAGAGAGAGAGAGACAGAGAGAGACAGAGACAGAGAGAGAGAATGTGTCAGGGAGCTTTCTATAAATCTGCATTTGCCCTGGGTTACATGTGTATACAGTGTTATGTATATCTGTCCGTGAGTGTTTAGTGGAGTTTGGAGTTGAGACTTTGTATGAGTGTTCTGTATGTATATGGTATACATGTGTGACATGTGTGTGGTCATGTGTCATGTGTGCATGTGGGGCATATGATGTGGAACTACATATATAATATATATTTTTCTGTGCATTGTTGTGTGGGGTGTGTGGGTATGTATCATGTGTGTTTGTGCGTGTGATGTGAGTGTATTTGCACATAGTATACACAGGCGTGCATGTGGTAGGTGTGTGAACACATGAATGTGCACTCACATGTCCATATATACATATTATATAGTTTTTTGAGTATAGTTGATATACAGTATTACATTAGTTTCAAGCTGTACAACATAGTGATTCAACATTTCTACATGTTATGCTATGCTCACCATAAGTGTAACTACCATCTGTCACCGTACAACACTATTACAATGTCATTAACCATATTCCCTATGCTGTGCTTTTTGTTCCCATGACTTATTCGTTCCATAACTAGAAGCCTCTATCTCCCACTCCCCTTCACCCATTCTGTCCAACTCCCACTCCCTTTCCTCTGGCAACCATCAGTTTATTCTCTGTATATGCAAGTCTGATTCTGTTTTTTGTTTGTTTGTTTGTTTATTCATTTGTTTTGTTTTTTAGATGCCATATGAGTGAAATCATAGGATGTCTTTCTCAGTCTGACTTATTTTGCTTAACATAATACCTCTACATCCATCCATATTGTCACAAATGGCAAGGTCTCATTCTTTTTTTGCATATATACATATAATCTGCAGACTCCTTTTTAGTCCCTGGAATTAAAGTGTGTTCATTTTGTAGAAGCATCTTCTATTTGTAGGTACATGTGCCCATTTGATTGGATGAGACCTTACATACTGTGCATCAGGGCCAACCATGACTACTTAAAAGCATTTATCATAAGTGCTAAACTCATAGTGGTTACTTGGTTTAGTAAATGTTTTAGTAAAGAAAAAGAAAATTCCAAAGAATCTCATAATTAGGATATTTACGTGGATGTAGATGTTGGGATTTAAAAGATGATACTATTTAATCACGCCTCTTCTCTGGCCGGTTCTAAACTCATTGTGGAGATAGATCAGATCTACACACTTGAAATGATCAGCTTTATTGCCCTTAAAGCTAGCTTGGAGAACTTGCCTTGACCTGTGACCAGATCCAATTTGCCAACAACAATGCAGGCCTCCCTCCAAAGAACAGATCCGCTCTACTGAGTTTACCATACAGACGGGCAGAGAATGGACATGTGAGGAGAACAGGGTGCTGGGAAACAGAGAGCCCAGATGGGTCAGACTTCCACACACAATGACTCTTCCAATCCAGAAAAAAAGACAGAGGCTCTCTTCCCAAGTCTCCCATTCTTCCAGAATGTAGATGTTCCTATTTTAAGGATCAAGACAAAAAAACAAACAAAACAAACAAACAAACAAAAACAGGAGAAAGAAGGTTTCTTCACCTTCCTGGAGTGCCCATGTCCCTCCCCGCCCAGGGCTCCCCCAGCACACCGCGGCGCACACCTCCTGCTGGCACTGTGCTGGCACCAGTTTCTGCTAGCTTCCGTCTTCCTAAAAAGACCATTTGTCTCTTCCTATTTTTTTAAGCCTCTACAACTTTATCATAGATTAGTAGAACACAAACAGAGCGATGACAGTGACAGGAGAGGCCCTGGCAAAGAGGGCTGTCCCCTGCCTGGAGCAGGACTGCACAGTGCCAGCTCTGGGCAAGGCCAGCAAGGCTGGCCCTAGCAGCACTGCATGACCTTGGCCACAGCTCAGCAGTGGAAAGGCCCTTGGACAGGGTGTTTTCTGGGACACATGCTGTGGCTCCGGTCACGGACAATCTTAAAGGAGCTGGCAAAGTCTGGTGAGGGGAGATGACGTGCTATAACTCCAAGGGGTTGATGGCACCATCCCAATGGATGTCGGACTCCTTGAATATTGTCAATGAGCTGTTTCATCTCTGAAGCACTAAGCCATGTGTCCTCACCCTGTCCCGTGAGGGAGTTCACAAGTTGGCTCAGGTCTTCTCGGTTCAGGGTTCCATCATCAAAGTCAAAGATGCAGAAGGCACAGTGGGACTTGATGTCTGGAGTTGCCGTGTCACTGAACACACTGAGGAGGTCCAGGAAGTCCTCAAAGCTCAGGCTGTCCCTGGCTGGCAATTTGGAGAAGACCTTGCAGATTCTCTCCTTGAAGGGGTTGGCCTTGAGCTCTAGAAGGCTGAGGATCTGCAGAGACTTCTCTTTCTCTTATGACTGCAAAACCTTTTCTTTCTTAACCAGCCAGGCTGAAGCATCTAGACTATAGACAACCAAGAATATGTGCAGAGACAGTGAAGTGAGCATCCTGGGGGAGCAAATGACTGGTTAACCAGGACATGCTCAAGAGGCCACTTTTCCAATGCCAATCACTAGTCCATTGTGTTTCTTCCTGAGATTGCTGGTGAGCACTTCAGCTTTTGCCTTCAAAATGGGTGAAACCAATTCATTAAATAACTCCTGTGGGGCAGTCTAGACAGATTTTCTTTCTGATTCTATTCTCATCTTCAGTCTTATTCCAGCCATGTCATGGAAAATCCATTTCCTTCTCCTTGCATAGCTGCATGTTACCGCACCCTTCCCATAGAGCAAAGCTTCTGACATGTCCTGCCCCTGGCAACTCCCCTCCTAATGGAGAATATCTATATATCTGATTGGATGGGTAGGAAGAATCCACATTTATTATCTGGGTGGGTGCCTTTGTCCACACCATCAGGGACACCATAGTTGGTCAGTGCAGTAACTGACCTAGACTCCCCCTGTGATGCATTGTCCCAAGGTCTAGATTTAGAGGAAATATGATAGGGAACCTACTTGGCAATGGTCCAAAGCTGGTTCTTCCAGTCCACTGCTTCTAGACAATAATCCAAGGTTTTGCCTCCATGTAAATTCTACATTTATTTTTCAATTGATTTTTAGCTCAGAGATCCCCTTCATCCTCAATGGCAGATGCCAGTTGCATGGACTTTAGGGAGCAAGAGAGGCAAGTCTGGATTTATGTTGGAGTTGGTGATTATGATGTACATGTGATTGTTCCCAGTGCAACTCAGACTTACAAAGCTCTATTGATCCTTCATAATTCTCCTCATTTCCCTCTCTCTCTCTCTCTCTCTCTCTCTCTCTCTCTCTCTCTCTCATGCTGATTCCTCTTCTCTTCCATCACTATTTCTAGGCCTTCATTGCCTATCACCAAAATTTTGTCACCACCTCCAAGTGGGTTCCAGGATACTAGTTATGGGCTCCCAACCAATCCAGCTTACACATAATCGCCTATTTAGTCTTCCAGAAATTTTTATTTTCAAATGGCAGTCCCCTGATCAGGCATATGCAAAGACACCAACCTGCCAACCTAAAAGATTGAGTCTTTATCCTATACATTACAGTTTTCCACCACCTAGTCCCTTTCCAAATTTAATTCTAGTTCCCATCAAATCTTCTTCTCCCAACAAACCCAAATATACCCATGTGAATCCTCATAACTCCATTTTTACATAATGTCTCATCCTAAGTAAGTTAAATTTATAAGAATTCAGCCTTTATGCAATTTTCCCACACCCTTATCATTACTCGATTCCACCCTATGGCACATGAGATATACAGAGTTGTGTCTCCTTGTCAAATGAAGTTCACTCTGCTACCTACTTCCCTCTCCTTAAACTGAACATCAGCACCTGAAACTACCTTTTCAATATTTGACATGCTTTCATATCAGCTTATCTATGCACATCAGAAGTGTAATGCGATCATTCTTGAACGCTTAAGATCACATGGGCTTGTCCTCCACAGACTGAGGTAGAGCCTGAAGATGTCAAAGAGCTGGCCGCAGAGGCAAAGGACCACTTCCTTGTCATTTACCAATACCCAAAATGTCATATTCCCAATAGCACAGGCATCTTGCCTCACCTATTTGACTCTGATGATTAAAGCAGTGCTATTTCTGTTTAACACCCTCTCAAAGGCAAGCCAACTATAGAAATTTGAGGGCTGAAAGAGGCTCTGTAGTCCAAAGAAGCAGCAATCTGTGCTAACTCTGCAGGGAAAAAGTGACTTACTGACCCTGAAGGTGCATGTACTCCACAGACTCGATATAAGAGTGCATACATTGTTGTCTATTTAAGGAAAATTTGAGAGTAAAATATAACTTTACATGCATTTATGTTTATGTCCCCTCTTCTAAATGCAACCTTGCATTAGCTATAACACTATTGTACCTACTCCAAGTATCCAACCCACTACCCTCCTTGTTTCAATTGCAATCTAATTGCTGTCCCATCTACTCCTCGGTGCTGTCTCCCTTTTCTGGACTCAACTATCCCTATCATTTTCCTGGCATGTAATTTATGCAACCTCATATCATTACCCATCTGGTTATGGATGGTATATGAGAATGCAGCCATCTCTCTGATGTGATTATAAGCCCCTGAAAGACACAGACCTTATCTCTTAGTCTTTGCATTGCTAGCAGCCAGCCAGAATACATTCTGGGTAAATGTGTGTAATGTCAGTGAAGGAACAAAAAATTTGGTTCTTTGGAAAGACTCCAAAGTAAAAATGCCAAGAAAAATGTTTGCATAGTCTGTCCACCTAGAAATAAATGCCTGCTCGTCCTTAATGATCCAGATAAATTCTGGCTCCTCTTTGGTGTAGTTGAAACAAACACAGGCTTTGCAGTCAGTGAGACAGGGATTCAGATCTTTTCTACCCCATAACTGGCTGGGTGACTTTGAATGGCAAGTTGTCATCAAGCGTCCATTAAAGAGAAATAGTGATATCCACCTTAGAAGGCCAGAATAAAGTAACTCATAGGCAGTGTCTAGAACAAGGAAGGCATGGAATATTAGTATTTATTTATTAGTAACTATTAGTATTTTCTTGAGCACTCCTTCCTCTGTGCTCTCACCACACTTTGTACGTGTTGCTGCCACAGTCCTTATATGCCGTAGTGTTTAGGTCCCTATCTGTCTTCTCCACTAAGATAGGAGCTTCTTGACAGAGGGATTATCTCACCTTCATGAACACTTATTTCAGGCCAGGTTCCAAGATAAGCCCTATCTCATTTAATCCTCACAACAAAAACAATTATGTCCACTTGAATTTAATCCCCACAACAACCATCTTATCCTCACTGTAAACATGAGAAACCAGGGGCATCTGGGTGGCTCAGTCAGTTGAGCTTCCAACTTTGGCTTGGCTCATGATCTCATGAGTTCAAGCCCCACATCAGGCTCTGTGCTGACAGCTCAGAGCCTGGAGTCTGTTTCAGATTCTGGGTCTCCCTCTCTCTCTATCCTTCCCCAACTGGCTCGCGCTCTCTCTCTCCCAAAAATAAATAAACAAGTTTTAAAAATTAAAAAATAAAATAAACATGAGGAAACTGGCCTTGGAGGGTTTAAGAAACTTGACACAAGTTCACACAAGTACAAGTAATAGAGGTGAGCCCTGTACCCACGTCACCCAAAAGCCAAGTCCTATCCTTAATCCCTTTATTATGTTGGGACCAAGGATCCCTTAGCTATCCTGTGTCGCCTCTCCAATACTTGCCCCTGAGTGGCATGAATCAAAATTTACAAAGTGATTATTTAATAATTTTTTAAAAGGATTCTGACTTCAAATAAGTGAATTTCTACATTCCACCCTGAGATGACCCCGTATCTCAGAACAGGGCCTGATACATGCTCTCATTGGCTAAGCAATTGTTTTCAGAAAAAGTCTCTAAAGTTACCAGCTTCCTGCTTCATGGGAGGCACACATTCTCTATATAAAGATGAATCATGGTTTATATCCCAAAGAGATTCTCCCAAAGATCCTGTGGGAGGATGTTCATTGCAACATTATTTGTGGAGACAGGAAACTGGAGTGTCAGCGCTGGGAGAAGAGAGAGGCAAAATGTGATGGGTGGTCCCCCTGGGGTGCAGCCATCAGAAGAATGGGTCCTAAGTGGACAAAACAACATGGGCACTTTTTACAGGCAAAGTGTTAAGAAACTAGTGAGATTTATAAAAGTGCCATTTACACAATGCCATTCACATAAGTTTAAAACACAGACATACTAAGAACAGTACACATTTTGGTAGTGTGATCAAGAGCATATATTCAAGAGCTAGGCTGCAGGGGTTCAAATCCCAACCTCACTGCTTAGTAGCTATATGACCTTAGGCAAGTTACATAACCTTTCTGTGCCTCAGTTCTTCCTTCTATTAAATGGAGATGATAGAGGTCCTTAACTCCTAAGTTTGTTACGGCAATTTAAATAAATGTTCACGATTATACATACAAAACTTAGGACAGAGCTTAGAGCATAGTAAGTTCTATACAGTGTTATTGATTATTTCATTTTTTAAAAGACACACATGAAACCCATTCCAATGACTATCGATAGAGAACAGAATGGGGATGGGATGAAAAGGAACAAATACAAACAAGAAGAGCTTTGCATAAAACAGTGACGCTAATTTTCCATTAATTCAGAAGCATGATTCAGTCCTCTTCAGTTCACATTTTAAAGAATAATAATAATAACTAGAATTTACAAGTCAAGCTGTTACCAACCATTTGCCTTACTGAGTTGGTAAGTGATTACTTGCAGGCTGCATTTGTGGTACGTCAGTCATTCAAAGTTCAAAAACCTCACCCTAAAATTAGGATCAACTTTTTCTTAAGATAGCCCAGCCTGTTCCAATTCCCACTCCGAGCCTATAGAGTCACTGGGTAATAAATGAACAAGGATTTAAGTGCCTACTATGTGCAAGACACCAAATTGGCTACAATGAAGCAAAAGAAAGTCATTAATGTAATCTTCTAAAATACAAAATACTAAATTCAAGGGCAAGTTGACGGCACCAACTACAGCTATTGAAAGCCATTCAAAACTGTTTGCAGGAGGAATACCAGGGAAGCGTTCACAGAAGTGGGAAGAAGAGTTAAGGAAGAAACATGCTACAAATCAACTAAGAGCTACACATGAAGGGAAGACTCATGTAACAAAATAATTCTGACTGACCTGAGCCTGTGGGTAACAAACACCTCATGATATATAGTATTACAATTAAGACGGGCTCATTCTCTACTAGGTGAGCCAGCAACTGCACTGGGGACAGCGATTAAAAATGAAGGAAATTATTATTCCAGAGGTTGGGGGTTGGGGAGATTCACACCAATTTCTTTTGAAACCTATCAGATCATTAATAATTTTCAAACTATCAGTAATAAGATACAAATGCAGTGATAGTATCATGCTGTAGGCAGAGTCCTAAGTTTTAAAATGTGTGCTTTAGTAAGGAGGTGCCCAGGTGGCTCAGTCAGGTAAGTGTCTGACTCTTAATTTCAGCTCAGGTCATGATCCCACAGTTTGTAGGATCCAGCCCAGCTTCAGGCTCTGTGCTGACAGTGTAGAGTTTGCTTGGAATTCTTTCTCTCTGCCCTTCCCCCACTTGCTCACATAAGCATACTTGCTCTCTCTCAGAATAAAATAAAACTTAAAATGTGTGTTTTAGTACAAGTGTCAAATACACATATTTGCACTACTACAAGCCATCCAAAATCCATTCTAAAAGGATACCTATTACTGTAGTACTACTTATCAGTATTTTTAGCAAAATCCTAGACTGCCATACTCTAAAATGATACAGAAGTTTAGAATACAGTAACTTGTCCATGCTGACACTATCTGTGTCTTTTTCATTGATGCATATTATGAAATCAGAGCTTTGACTACACCAGCCTTTGTATCAGAAACCAATAAACTTGGTTGTTTTCCTTCCTTATTTTGATGGAATGGTTTTTTTCAATACATTCTTTAAGGAACTCACATTCTTTTTGGGCCTTGACTTTGTCTCCTAAAATGTTCAGGTCCCTTTAAAGCCCTGTCTTTCAATGATTATATCATGATGAAATAATTATCAGGATTGGATTTTGCTGCAAGAGACCAAAATCCCAAACAGTAGTGGCTTTGATAAAACAGAAGGGTATTCTGTCTCCAACAGGTATCAGCGGTCCGGCGTTGATATGGTAGCTCCGTGGTCATCAAGGACCCAAGCACCTGCATCCTCCACAAGGCCCACACCTTGGAGTCCAGACAACTGCTCCATGCGGCCACCGTGTCAGCATTTCAGGCAGCAGAGAGGAGGGAAGGAAGAGACACTCTATTTCTTCCTTAAGAAAATATCTGATCGGCTTCATACTCCGCTTTCCCTTACAGCCCACCATCCATGGCCACACCTACTACTGAAGGGGCTGGAAAACGCAGTTATTATTCGAAGAGGCCATGGGCCCATCTAAGAATGATGGATTCTATTACAGCAGAAAAAAAGGAAATATTCGTTTCCTATCTTAGGATCACTATTCTAGGAT
Organism: Suricata suricatta; assembly: GCF_006229205.1. Classification (NCBI taxonomy): domain Eukaryota; kingdom Metazoa; phylum Chordata; class Mammalia; order Carnivora; family Herpestidae; genus Suricata; species Suricata suricatta. The sequence goes on along the minus strand of NC_043709.1, from coordinate 21,911,848 downwards.
CCTATACATTTTCTAAGTGTTACTATTTCTGTCACTAAAGAATACAACAGGAAAATAATACTAAAATATTTCCAGTATTCAAGAAACAGTGGGCATTGTGTTGCTGCCTTCACATTTGTTACTGCATTCAGTTCTCACAAAGACACATCCTCATTTGAGGAAACTAAGATTCACAGCACTAATATGTGAAATGAGAGCATTTAGGCTTAGAGCCCCTCCTAGTTCTCTCCTCTATGAAATGGATTTCACTAAATTCTTCTCCTCCTCAGACTCCATCAACAACCCCTATTCAACTCTTCCCACAATCAAGAACATTTTGCTAGAAGACCAGTAAATAAATCGGGACTCTGCTGTGCACCTGTGGAAAGGTGAATGCCAGCATTTGAGACATGGAACAGGAATGCCTGAATGTTTTAACTTATATTCTTCATGCTCTCATCATTAGCCAGACGTTTCATTTTCCCATGTGCATTCAGAATTGCTACATCATGTTAGCACTCACTGTGATGCCACCTAACATTGGAATGGTTTTGCAGCCCAGAAAAACACCCAATTTTCAGCATGTCCTCTGGCAATCTCTCCTTCCTTACCATGCTGGAATACGTATCATCTGTACCACTGGAATTTCAAGGCAATTGAATTTATGATTGCAGCAGAAGATGTTTAGTGAGTGTTTAATATGTGCCAATGATGTGGAAATGATCTATGAGGTACAGTGGGTTGTTATAATGATCATTATCCCCATTTTATGGATGAAAACACAAGGCCTTAGAATGGCTAAGTCATGGGGCGCCTCAGTGGCTCAGTCGGTTAAGCGTCTGACTTCAACTCAGGTCAAGATCTTACAGTTCGTAGGTTCGAGCCCCGCATCAGGTTCTGTGCTGACAGCTCAGAGCCTGGAGCCTGTTCCAGATTCTGTGTCTCCCTCTCTATCTGCTTCTCCCCCACTCATGCTCTGTCTCAAAAATAATACCCTATATTAAAAAAAAATTTAAGGAAAGGCTAAGTGACTTGCTCCAGTTCTCAAAAATTAGTACGTAAAAGAGCTGAAGCTTGCTTCAGAAGAAGAACTTGCTTCTCTTTGACCAAGTAGCTCATATTCTTATCTTCTTTCAATGAACGAGGTGCCAGCTGAGATGCCAAAGCAGCAGTTGTAAGAGAGTCAGTCTCTGGCCCTGAGGGATCACAGTCCAGTGGAATAAATAGCAACATGCTTTCAATTGCACTGTGCTGTGATAAGTGGTAGGCAAGAAACTCTGAGAAAAAAAGAAAAGTGGCTAATCCCACACTCAGAATGTAAGACCTGGCATTGTCTCCTCTCTTTTATGTGTGTGGCATCTCCCTGCCTGGAAACCAGGGTCTCCTACATTTTTGTTTCCTTAGTCCCTAACACAATTCCTAACATATAATAAGTATCTGTGAAGTGGTCCATGCTACGGAACCAACTTTGTACAACCCAGAGTAAAAAGCAGGTACCCTGACCAGAAAAAAAAAAAAAAAAAGGCAACTTAGGACTAAATCCACACTTTCTAGCTAGGACATTAACTGCTCAGATTTACACCAATATCATTTTTCACCTAGTGGCATTTGAAGACATGTGAACTAGTTAGAAAAATCACAGAGTGAGCAGCAGCTGGACTGTTTCTGGTCCCAAGAGCAGCTTCCTGGCAGGGTGAGAAGTACAGACGTCGGTCATGTGACTGAAGAGGCGGCCACAAGACAGGAGAGAAAGTAAGTCAGCCTCGTGGGAAGTCAGAACACCTTCTCCAGCAACTGGTCCAGGAAGCCAATCAGCAACCCCTGAAACAGTTGGCTCCAAATGACCAAGACTTGATTAATAACTGACAGCTTTCCTGATTTTCATCCCTACTTCCAACTAAGGACCAACTGGAGACAAGTACACACCCATAACCAATCCGGGAGAATGGTCCCCCTGCCTTCAGCTTCCTCACACCAACAGCCTCCAATCAGGACATCCCCGAACCCATCTCTTTTATCCACTATAAAGCCTTTCCACTCCTCTGCCTGCCTTTGAGTCTGCCAAATTCAAATGATAATGGCTAACTTTCTTGCTATATCAAGCTCTGAATAAATAGCCTTCGCTTGTTCTCATTTGATTGGTCTTCATTTATTTCCACCCCGGTCACCATGTATTTTCTCTGGGCTGTGCTAATTCTCTTTCATGTCCTACACCAATCTGCTTTCCATGCTAATTTATATGCATTCATGTTTAACTGTTCTTTATTTTTTTTTATGTATTTGAGTTAACATTCCAACTGCAGTGAATTCGCAGTCTCTCGGCCTGAAATTTCTCACAGTGCAGACTTAAAGCACTGTGACTTCACCAACTGATCAATTGTATTTCTATAGCTTTTGCTATTTCTGTTCCAACCTGCTACTGCAGTGACCTATCCTCCAGTTCTCTCAAATGTCCACTGGGTTGCATAACACCTTCATCTTTGCACTGAAGAAACAACAAGGATGCAAGATAATAAGAATTTCATGACCACCTCTGAGATAGGCACTGTAATTATGCCCGTATTACAGACAAGAAGACTGGGGCAGAGAGGAATTAGTAACCCAAGGGTCGTAGTCATAGTCAGGATCCAAGGAGAAAGCTTAGCAAGTCGGTGGATATTTGCAGCAAAAAAGCATCTGTAAGGTTCCATTAAGAACACAGTACAGGGGCGCCTGGATGGTCAGTTAGTTAAGCCTCTGACCTCGGCTCAGGTCATGGTCTTACAGTTTGTGGGTTCAAGCCCCATGTCGGGCTCTGTGCTGACAGCTCAGAGCCTGGAGCCTACTTCAGGCTCTATGTCTCCCTCTCTCTCTCTGTCCCTCCGCTGCTCATGCTCTCTCTCTCTCAAAAATATTTTTTAAAAGAAGAACACACTACAGAGAGATAGATGCTTATATACAAATGAACCAAGAGGGTGAGACCAAAAAGTTTACAATCAAGTTGCCTTTTCAAAGTTTTCCTGTTTACAAACTGTTGGTATCTTCCATTGTAGCACTTAGGGAACCATTGCATACAGTTATGTTTGCTTCCCACATTTTGTACTCCGTTTCTCTGAAGTGTTATTCCCTTTCCTGTGGGAAAAGATGCCCCAAAGAGGCAAATTATTCTTTTTTTAACAGGACCTAATCTCCCCATCTTTCCTGTAGCCTTGGCCCCCAAGGTCCCTGGGACCTCATCTAAGCAGCCAACACTAGGGCAGGCTTTGGTTCAAAGAGACTGAGTTCACGTTGTAGAAGAGGTGCAGCCACTAAAAATGTTTGCTTGATTTAACGAGGCAGTTTGTACCTTCTGGAATGTACAAGTTGTTAATAAATTGCATTTCTTCCTTTTTTATAGAGTACATTCCTGGTGTGATGTTTTGGTTTGTTTTATGATAGGTGCTATAGTTTGAGCGTTTGAATATGGGTTTCATTAATCCTTAATTTGTACCTCTACCAGCAGGAACGGAGTATTCTAGACTTTGTGCACAGTGCCCTCTCCTGGATGAAGTGACATCTTCTTCTCTGATTTGCAAAACTTAGGAAATGTATGCTAAAAGGCAAGGGAAGGCTCCAGGGGCTCCTCATGGTGGGGACTGTTGGTCTCCCCTAGGGACACAGAGAGAGATCCCCATGCCCAAGGTGGTCAGCAAGACCCAGGCCCAATACTGTCCCAATGAAAGGTGAAAGAGCCCCAGATGTCTGTGGCTATAAAGAAAAAACAAAGACCAAGGGAAAGATGTGGTCATTCTGGATTCCAGAAATATAACCAGGAATCTAAATGCCAAAGAATGAATTAGATGGATAAATTTAATCTCACTTCAGATTGGTGCAGGGACTCAGCAGAGCCTCGGTGGGCTTAAAGAAAAATATCACATATTTTTTAAAAAATTTTTTTCTAACGTTTTATTTATTTTTGAGAGAGAGAGACAGCATGAGCAGGGGAGGGTCAGAGAGAGAGAGGGAGACACAGAATCCGAAGAAGCCTCCAGGCTCTAAGCTAGCTGTTAGCAGAGAGCCTGACATGGGGCTCCAACCCACAAACCACAAGATTATGATCTGAGCCGAAGCCGGACACTCAACCAATTGAGCCATCCAGGTGCCCCAATATCACATATTTTTAACGTTTGGAACAATGAGGGGAAATTAGATCATGTTCATCTACTAAATTTGTTTAACTCCTATCAAAGCAATTGAGTTGTAAGATATAGAGATTGCATTTAAAGAACACCTTCTGAAGAAGTGCTAGTCAGGAAATATTGCTTCTCTAAAAAGAATAGAAGAGGATGGTGTGATCATTGGTGCTGTTCACTATTAGTTCCAGTTCTCCTTCCGGGCACTACTGAAGACTTCACTTTATTACCAGGAAGTTAGGCATGGCCATGTGACTTGCTGTGGTCAAGGAAATATGAATGAAAGTTAAGCCTTAAACAATTGGTGCAAGACTTGCCACCTTTCCTTCCTCTCCCCACCACCAGGTGAGCAAACTACAACCCACATACCAAATCCAGCCCACTGTCAGTTTTGATAAATAAAGTTTTATTGGAACACAGCCATGCCCATTCCTTTATGTATCTTCCATGGCTATTTGTGTACTACAATGGCAAAGCTGAGTACTGGCAACAGAGACCATATAGTCTCTAAAATCCTAAGATATTTACCTTCTGGCCTTTATCAAAATAAGTTTGCCACCTCCTGATCTGAATGGTGGGGCTCTTGACACAAAACATCATGGAACACAGGCCATGCTGGATATGACAGACATGTAGCATAAAAATGGAATAAAGCTCCACTGTTTTAAGCCACTGAGATTTTGAAGGGATTTTACTGCCCCCGCATGACCAAGCCCAATACTGACTGACACACAAGGTAGAGAAGGATCGCTAACAAAAACAGAAAAAGAGAAAGTATACCCAGAATCTAAAATATATTGAAAGAAGCTCTCCAAACATGAATAATGGAAAGTATGCATATTCCGTGTCATTGACATTGTTATTTTAACCAGGTGGGAAATAAGGATGATCCCACATGCAAATGAAGCTATTTATCAGGTAAGCCAGACAACGATGTGATATTTCCCCCACTAAAATCAAAATAAACTAGTATCTGTATCTAAGGAAGGCCAGCCAGCTTTTAATCAGATACCGATTTGTTTTAGGAGAGGAGTAAAGAGGCTCATTACAGCAAATCCCAGGCACACATTGATAAATTCCCAAACTTAGACTCTCATAAAACTCAGGAACACACTTCCTATTGCCTTCCACACTTCTGAATCACTGAGCCAGAGGCAGCTGCCTGATTTGTGACCTTCAGCTGTCCACCATCCCTCGTAGATCATTTCCACCTAATAGAGCCTTAAAATTGTCATCATTTTCTTTACTTCAACATTTGAAAGAAATGTTAAAGATTGATCCACCACTGGGTTGGTTATTTTGGAACTTCCCCCAGCTGGTTAAGAAGAAAGTCATTGTAAATAAATGCAGTTTTCTTGGACATTTTAAATGGTAGCAATCACAGCAATTTCAGCAACATGGAGAGGAGGAGAGGGGAGGTGAAGAGAGGATTGGAAAAAATGGGCCATGGGCAACACATATCACCCCTAGGGAAACAAGGTAAAGCTTCTCCCAGGTCCCTTGGATTGAAAGTTGTAACCATCTATAGCTTGGAGCTTGGAGAAAAAAGAGCATTCCGATCCCATGTTTTCCATCAGCTTTGTTCTCACATCTGGCTAATCTAACAGCCCCTCTGTGTCCCAAGGATGCTGAGTACTGAAGAGGCATGGCTCCTTCTTGACCCTCTAGCAGTTTAGGGGTGGACCCATTTGGTCAAAAAAGACAGCAAGTATCCCCATAATATCACTTGCACATAAATAGAGGACTTCAGTCAAAAAGACATCTGTGAACCTAGGAATCAATTCATCTGAAATTGGGAGTGGGACAGAATGAGTGGCAGTAGTGTTGGGCTCGGTTCGAGGCATCAGCCTCTGGGCATTCGGTGAAGCAACACAATCCCCTTGATGCTATGGATTTGTGCTGCTCAGGGCTGGTTCATCTCCATTGAGCTCAGGATGGAAATTCTCCTAACTAACTAATGCTCCTAAATATTACAGAACTCCACATTCCCTCAGGCTGTCACAAGTGTTCTCTACAGGCCCAACAACTAAGGATAAAGAAAGGAAAGATCTTCTCTTTGGCCACTAGTGCCAGCCTTCTCTGTGAAACCCTGCCGGATCCCTTCCTATCTATTCCAGTAATCCTATCTATAAGTAGGAATCAGCTGTCCAACTCCACATAGAAGTCATACGAATGGAAACAAAGCTTGGGGCCTTGGTTGAGGTGGTTGAACAGGCCCAGGGTTTTCATTTTGTAAGCTGCCTGGGGTTGCTTGTTAAATTCATACACAATTTGTACCTAAGACAGCAGCTGAACACACTGGAAAAACAGAAGTTCAAAATGGCCTCACTACTTCTCCAAAGAGGACATCCAGATGGCCTACAGACACATAAAACAATGCTCAACATCACTCATCATCAGGGAAACACAAATCAAAACCACACTGAGATACCACCTCACACCAGTCAGAGTGGCTAAAATGAACAAAGCAA
>NC_043709.1:21783251-21905147 GCF_006229205.1 Suricata suricatta | reverse complement strand
AACTTGAGAGACTATTGAATGCTGAGAATCAACTGAGGGTTGAGGGGGAAGAGGGAGGGGGAATAAGAGGTGGTGGTGATGGTGGAGGGCACTTAAAGGGAAGAGCACTGGGTGTTGTATGGAAAACAATTTGACAATAAAATATTATGAAAAAAAATGGCCTCACTAAATTACAAGTGAGATGCAAAGCCACCAGCAAATAAAGGTTAATGGAGGGCCCCCTACCACATCTTAGACTAAGGAAGGAACGATTTAACTGCGCATGGATTTGCGCTGCTCAGGACTGCTTCATCCCCATTCAGCTCAAACACTTTCAGACAGGATCCCAAAGTGCTGGCCATAGGTGTGTACAGAGGCAGACGAAAATCTGAAGGCCTTAGTGGACAAGCTCATTGAGCCAGCAATGTAATAGAAGTGTTAAGTAAGACTATAAAGACAGATATAATAAAATAATCTTCATAAATTCATGCATTCTTTTATTGAACAGAATTACTGACCACCTACTATGTGCCACACACTGTGCTAGGATCTAGAGCAGGAGTCAATACACTGGCACCTACAGGCCAAATCTGGCCTGCCAGCTGTTTTTGCATTGCCCTTCATCTAAGAATGATTTTCGCATTTTCATCATGTAAAACATAAAAAGGAGCCTTTCAGAGAGAAGAGCTCTTCAAAATGTAGAGGACATTGCCTCTTGGCTTACAAAGCCTAAAATATTTAGTATCTGGCCCTTTTCAGAAAAAGAAAACAAAGTTTGCTGATCCCTAATCTAGGGGTACAAAGGTAAATGAGAAACGACCCCTGCCCTCAGGGAACTCTCAGTCTGGCATGAATTCAATAATGAGAATCATAGTACTTTTTCCTTTCCAGGTTTCACAATTTAGAAGCAATACAGAAAATTTGGAGAAAGCTCATGGAAAGTTAGAAAGATTAATAAAAGAATGGAAATAAGAATCTATGAGAAAAGTTTAAAGGAATCTGGATTATTTATTCTTGAGAAAAGGAGTCTATGGGGAGACTTAAGGATAGTCTTCAAATATTTGAGAGGATATTATTAAGCAAAAGGCTTTTCCACTGTGGACATAAAGATTAATAGAATGTAGGCTAAAATTTTTTATCATACAGATGGAAGTATTTCCTGGAAGGCTTTTAAACTTCTACAGTGAACTGAGAAATCCATTTTCTTTAATCCTCTAAAACGAGTGTATTTTCTCATCTGTCTGGAGTTGTCAAGTATTGTTTGAGTGTTGTCTGAGCTAACGGTGGAGGTGGACAAGATGCCCTGCATTTGGGCTAGCTCTCTCATTCTTCCATTCAGTTGGAGCTTTTCAGAAGGAAAAAGTCTTATCCACCCCCTCCCCCAGGCCTCAATTTCCCTCTCTTACAAAATGAGAATCCGAAATGTTATGAGTCTGTGATTTCTTGCACCAGAACTTTGAAATGGTTCAGCACCTAAAAAAAGAAAGGGAGCTTCAATGATCTCATCTTACAACAGAGGAGGAAATAAATGCTGCTTTAATCTTGATGTGAATAGAAAACTTTATATTCAACCTTTGTTTTAATTTAAATGTAACTACTAGTTGGAAAAAGAATAGAATGTGTTCACTGGAGGAAAAAAGACCCAAAAAGCCTTGAATAAATGACTAAAGGTCATAAAAGAATAAAGGTGCCTGGATGGCTTAGTCAGATGAGTGTTCAACTCTCGACTTTAGCTCAGGTCTTGACCTCATGGTTCATGGGTTCCAGCCTGGCGTCGAGCTCTGTGCCAGCAGTGCAGAGCCTGCTTGGGATTCTATCTCTCCCTCCTCTCCTTGCACTTTCTCTCTCAACCAAAATAAATGAATAAACTTTTTTAAAAAAGGAATAAAGGGAAAAACGTCAAGAAGGCATATGCATAGAAAGATATAAAATAAGAAGCCAGAAGTAAGGACTGGCATTCCATAATCCTCTTTCAAAGATGTACATACTTCGATTAAATCCAAATCCCAAAATCACCTAAATGCTGTTTAAGAGAACCACAGAAAACCAAATGACCCATTTATGTAAAAACTCAAGGGGATGTCCCTCAGTGGCTCAGTTGGTTAAGCATCCACCTTCGGCTCAGTTAAGCATCCACCTTCGGCTCAGGTCATGATCTCGTGGCTCATGGGTTCGAGCCAAACGTCAGGCTCTGTGCTGACAGCTAGCTCAGAGCCTGGAGCCTGTCTTCGGATTCTGTGTCTCCCTCTCTTTCTAACCCTCTCCTGCTCACGCTGTCGCTCTCTCAAAGGTAAATAAAACATTAAAAAAATTTTTAAAAACCAAGGATTTAATACCGAACTTGGTTAATGATATGTGTGCTGAAGCCTTTAGGGATCAAGTGTAGTGATGACGGCAACTTATCATGAAATGTATCCAAAAAATAAGATGGACAGATGGATGGATAGAGGGGAAAAATAGAAAGATATTTTACAAAGGAAATACAGGAAAATATTAATTATAGAAACTAGGAGGTAGATAGATGGATATTTACTAAACAATTCTGTACGTTTACATTTTTTTATACAAAAACTTCAGAGAAAACATTAAGGGTTGGCCAAAAATAAACCAAGCAAGTACACAGAGCAAGGTTTCATTTTTTATTAATTCTATAGATGAGTAAAGAAAACGAAAGCATTAAAAAGAAGAGATATTTGGAGTAGGCAGAACCTGAGTTATTTGGGCTTCTTTGCTCTGCTTTTTTCATGACTTTGAAAATAATTCCAAGGGCAAAACTAGGAGGTCAATTTATTTTGATGTGCTCTGTCTCTGTTCAAATGTGACTGACAGGGGCGCCTGGGTGGCTCAGTCGGTTAAGCCTCCGACTTCGGCTCAGGTCAGATCTCACGTTCGTGGCTTCGAGCCCCGCGTCAGGCTCTGTGCTGACAGCTCAGAGCCTGGAGCCTCCTTCTGGTTCTGTGTCTCCTTCTCTCTCTGCCCCTCCCCCTCTCATGCTCTGTCTCTCTCTGTGTCAAAAATAAATAAAACATTAAAAAAAAAATTTTTTTAAATATGTGACTGACAGTCCCTTATTTTTAGGGAAGGTCATAAAGAACCACAGTTTAAAGGCAGTTTTTAGAAACTGATGCTATTAGGGATTTCTTCCTTTATGCTAATTTATATCTAGAACTCTCCATAAGTAGAAGGACATTGGTCCTAAAATCAGATAGAATCATCACATGTAGCTATGTACATGTGAATTAAACACTGGCATTTAGCCAGAAAGAAATAAGATACAACATCAGATATGTTATATGATATGACATAACCCTATGTCTCCACTCAGATATCTAGTATACACCTCACATTTATCATGTTCAAACCAGAACTCCAGATTTTTTACCTCAAACCTGTTTCTCCCATAGGTTCTTCATCAAAAATGGGGAAGTGTCTCTGGCCAAAACCCTTAAAGTCATCTCTTTTCCTCTCTTTCATTCCCCACATATGATGCAAATTCTGTTGGCTCAACCTTCAAGAGATACCCAGAATCATATTGATTTTGCCATCACCAATGTTATATCTCTGCTGCCAACCATTATTTATCCTTTTCTGTATTATGCAACAGCCTTGGAACTGGTTTCCTGAGTTTAACCCTTAGCCCCTCTAGTTTAGTCTCAACACAACAGCCAAACTGATCCTTTAAAATGATGTCTAATCGGGGCACCTGGAGGGCTCAGTTGGTTAAGTATCTGACTATTGATTTCAGCTCAGGTCATGATTCGTGGGTTCAAGCACCATGTCAGGCTCTGCTCTGACAATGCAGAGCATGCTTGGTATTTCTCCTCTTTCCGTCTCTCTCTGACCCTCCCCCTCTTTGCACTATATTATTTCTGTACCCATTCATTTTTCCTCTTGACAAATAATGACAAAATAAATAAACATTTAAAATGTATATTTTTAAAAAAATTATGTCTGATCATGTCACTCATCTTCAAATTTCTTTAGTGGCTCCCCATCTCAATCTGAGTAAAACCCAAAATCCTTCAGCAGCTTACAAGGTCTCCCTGTTACTATCTCCTCCAGCTTCCCCCTTGGCTCACTCAGCTCCAGCCATACTGGTCTCCATGCTGTTCCTTGAACTTGTTAAGCACACACCAATCCCAGAGCATTCACTCTTCTCTTTGCCCAAAACTCTCCTGCTCCTGCTATCCACATGGTTTACTGTCTTCCATCCTTCATGGATCTATAAAACTACCACCTTACCTCTTAGATTTTCCCTGCCCATCCATATGAAATGGCAATACCTGTACCCCCATACTCCCCATAACGCTTACTTATTCTTTTCCACAGCACTTCTCTTTCTCATGCTTACATGTTTCCTTATTGTCTGTAGCACCTGTCCCTCACACCTAAGCTCCAAGAGGCCAAAAGTCTTTGTTTCAGTCACTACTGTCTACTCAGAAATTTTTATTTTCTCCTTAATAACATTTGTTGAAGGAATATGAAAGTGCTCTGAAATTATAAAGCACTAAATACACAGGGTAAGGTATTATTATTATTTACATGGGTAAGCCAAAGGAGAGCCTTTAAAAAAAAAATCCCCAGTTCATTTTTCTCCTGAATGTATCCCCTTTTTATGTGATAAGGCAATTCTTCCTCTACCATCTACAGATTAGATACTGCCAAATGTGGTCATGTGACACCCAGAGGTGACGTTCAAAACAGTTAACAACTTGCTCTTCAGGAACCCATCCAAATGGATACAATGACCCATCAAAATAATGCCAGCTGAAACTAGCATGTACAGAGCAACATCAGCTTAGAGAAACTTATCATCAATGGTGGTTCTACTATACTGTTATCTTTAAAAACTAGTAGAAAAATAAGCAATGAATTAGGAATCAGAAGAACCTGGCTTAATTGCCTCTCCCTTCGAGTCAGGGTTTCTCAAATTGAGCACTAGTGACATTTTGTGCCATATAATTTATTGATGGAGGGAGCTGTCCTGTGCATTGTAGGATGGTTAGCATCATCCCTGGCCTCTACCTACTAGATTCCAGTAGCATTTCCCCCTAGTTGTGACAAAAACACCTCCAAACAGTGTTAAGTGTCCTCTGGGGGTTGAGAACCACCACTCCAATTCCCAGCTATGAAAATTGAGATGAATTAGTAAACTCCTGTGGGGGGTTAATTTCCTTGCTTGTAAAAGAGGACCAGTAATATCTAACACATGGAGTAGAGGTGAGGACTAATAAGTAATGTAAATAACAAGTACTTGGCAAATTTTCCTATATTATTTTTGTACCCATTCATTTTTTACCCTTGACAAATAATGAGCTATTTATCTTGCTTTCATAAATGACTTTGCTTATGTAGGCTACACCGATGGTGGGCATACTGCATTTCAACAATCATAAAGTTGAGTTTTTTAGTGCCTTATCAGGTCACACATGCAGCACACAAATTATCTCCAAACCCATTCCCCGGTTGGTTTCTTTCCTTAAAGAGCATGCCCTTTAAAGAGTGCATTTAGAGGCAGTCTGCTCACCCATGGTTAATTTTACAGGCTGTTTATCTACAGTAGGATTTACTTGAGTCTATCTTGGTAAATGTAATGAAGCCTGGGTGTGCTTTCATGAGGATGTGAGGTGAGGCTAGGGAGAGCAGAGACAAGTCTTGGGCTAGTTTTAGAAATGTCATTTCAGAATCACTTAAATTGGAAAAGTTCTAGACAGTTCTAAAAGAAGAGCTCAATAAACAAACCCATCACAACAAATAAGATAGAAAACCCACGTCTGCACTTTGGAAGAAGAGAATAGTGCAGCATTTGGTATGGATTTTACCTTGGAAACTATTAATATCCTGCTCTACCAATTTTTCAATCCCCTCAAGGACCACACAAATACACTGTACAGTGGACTTTATTTTTATATTAATTTATTTCTTCCTCTGGTGAAAATATTTAAATGAATGGTAGGAATCTAGAAGGGATAGATAGAATTACCCTCATTTTACAAACAGAAGAGACTCAATCAAAGAGGCTTAGTAGTCCATACAAGGTCACAAAGAGGATAAATGATGGACTCAAAACTCAAACTCAAGTCAGCTACCTTTAGATACGAGCTCTCTTCATTAATATGCACTGAAATACCTCAACATTCTTGGAGTTAATTAACTGCCCTCCAATATTTCACCAGCTGCCCTACCATGGAAAACAATGGCAGGAAATATAAGTAGGTTCCAAAGGGATTAAAATATCTACAAAGGGCATAATCCAAAAAGCTGAGGGAAGAAGTTGGGTTAACAATAGGAAAGACTATCACCCCCCCTCCCTGGAGCAGCTGTGTGAAAAAATACCAGGAACAGTTTATGCATCTGAATTATCAGGTTGATTTATACATTCTCTTATAGAATGTTGAGGTTTATTAAACCCTAGCCCACCAGTTGAGATTGATGCCATGAAACTACTTCCACCCAAATGATATGCAAAAAAGGTACACCTAGTGCAGCAAAGGGACCACCCAATGAGAGCAGACACAAGCCCAGGGACTTCCTATTATAGTAACCCCTCTTTAGTTGGTTGATCATGGAGTAATCTGGCAGGGGGTTCTAGTATACTAACACCCAGAGAAGCTTTTGATGACTACTTACCTACTACAATAAGAAAATGTCAGTATTTTAATGACCCGCCAGATGTTCTGGTACATCCAGCCCTGCTCCACACCTCCTAGATACGCAATGCTGCACAAGTTACTAAACACTTCCAAGGCTTCATTTCATTTAACCATGAGGGTGATGATTACAGTGCTTACCACCCAGAATCATTGTGAGGATTAAAGGAAATGCAAATAAAGTGCTATGTACTGCTCCTATACATATTAGATGTCCATTAATTATTATCACTCATTATTATTAAAGGGAAAAGCCTAAAATATGCAACATATCAATTAATTTTAGCAAAAATTAACTTGAGTCTCCTATATTAGGTGTAACTACGTCCTGAAGCCCAACAAACACGGGTCTGCCTCTCACTGAATCACACCTTCCAACCCTCGTAACTGAATCAATCGGATTCCTTCTTGGTTCTATTCTAGGCACTGGTACTAATTTTGTCCCCAGATAATCCAAGTAGCATGACCTCTCTATAAACAAGGTGCCTTATGGAGTCAATCATGATTCATTCTATCAGTGGCTGAGTCCCCTCTTCTTATATCTCAAGTTTCCAGCTGTGAAGCCCAAACCTTCCTAGTAACTAAATATGGAGTCCTATGTACCAGGTCTTAATGGCAATGTTTCCTGTCCCTCAGTGCCAGTCATTAGCTCCCTGACAGCTGATGGCTGGCTTTCCCCACACTCATTGGCAGCTTGATGGAAACTCAGCATCTCAAAGCTGTGTGAGTCCCAGGCCAAAATACCTTCCATACCTCAGGTCCTCAGTAGCCACTGTATTAAAGGCTTCAGGAATCTTACATTCCTGTTCTTTCCCTAGAGGTGGCTCCTCATGTTGGATCTTCTAAACATTTTTGCATGCCAACCTTCGATGTGCTATATTTGGGCCCTGTATTTGGCTTACCTAGACACCAGGCAGTAAAGCATGGTAGTTATGAACACAGTGCTGGAATTTCACAAAGGAGACTTTGAATCACCCCAGATCCACCACTTACTAGCTATGTTGTCTTGAGCAATTGTTTATACTCTCTGAGCCAAACTTAAATGAGGAGAAAAATGCATATCTCCCAGAGCTGTTGTAAGGATTGAAAGAAATAAATTAGGCATAGTTCTATAGCTGGCATATAGAAGCATTGACTAGGTCAGTGGGGTTTTTTTTTTTCACTTTATATTTGAGGAAAAGATAGAGTATGTGCAAGCAGGCAGGGTAAGGGCAGAGAGAGAAAGAAAGGAAGAGAGAGAATCCCAAGCAGGCTATACACTGTTAGCACAGAGCCTGATGCTGAGCTCAATCTCACAAACCATGAAATCATGACCTGAGCCAATATCAAAAGTCAGACACTTAACCAACTGAGCCACCCAAGTTCCCCTAAGTTACTGTTACTTTTCTTTTTTTAACATTTATCAAGAGTCAGATACTTAACCAACTGAGCCACCCAGGCACCCCTAAGTCAGTATTATTTTTTTAACTTTTTTAATTTTTTTTTTTTTGAGAGACAGAAAGACAAAGAACAAACAGGAAGGGGCAAAGAGAGAAGGAGACACAGAATCTGAAGCAGACCCAAAGCTCTGAGCCATCAGCACAGAGCCTGATGTGATACTCAAACCCACAAACCATGTGATCATGACCTGAGCTGAAGTTGACGCTTAATCTACTGAGCCACCCAGGCGCCCCAGTCAATGTTATTTTTGATGGAAAGTAGTACCCCCCACTCCCCATTGTAACCTGATGTCTGGCCATTCTCTACTTATTTAAACTAGCTCTTTAATAAAACTACTTAGAAATTACTCAAAAGCCTAGATAGCTATTCACACCAATACTTTCAGGTCTCTCCACCAAAATGAGGAAAAATCAAATGGGGAAACACACTGTTATTTACTAGTTGCTTACAACTTTCTTCCCTCAACAAGTATTACTGAGCATCCATCACATGCCAAGCACAGAGTCACGTGAAGAAGACAGACCTGATATACACCCTCATGGAGGTTACCGTCTGGTGTTCCCCAACCAGAATTAAGGGACTTTCTTTTGTGGAAAACTCTTTACTAATCCGGCACTGTGTCTAGCACAGTGCTGGCTTGTGAAACAACTCTATTGCTAGTACTTGTCTACATTTTCCAACATCTTAAATGGGAGTATATTAGTCTTAAAATTTTTAAATTCATTAAAACTGAAAACACTTGCTAACTCTCTAAGACAGGCATGAAAGTAATCTGTCAGACCCCCTCATGGGGTAGGAAAGTCATGATCTCAGTGCAATAGCCTTGCATTTCTCCTGGGTAAACTGAGCTAATAGCCACTGCAGATTCTCTTCCCTCCAGGCACTTTGCCACTTTTCTAGGCCTACACCACCCAGTATTCCTAAATAAGTACTGTGTTTAAAGTCCAACCAATTTCCTCTAGAAATTTAGAACAGACACCAGTTACTTTGTCTGGATTCTTTAAATGAGAAAAGACTCCAATTGCTATAGTCAGTCTTTTAAAAAGCAAAGCAGCTTCTCTCTTTGGGAGTTGTTACGTATGATGCCACTCCATTCTAAAGGGTCTTAGATAAGTCTTCAATTTTGTGAAGTTTAGAGATTAATAATACCTTAGGGAGGACATACTGAAAGGTAGGCAGGTCTTGTCATAGTAAGAGAAAAGATTCTTTCCTGCTTTGCTGTGATTAGCTACATAAATTGTAGTGCGAATTCCAGAGCTAAATGAATTAGTATGCATCCCACTCAGAGTTCTTTATTTGTTGAAGTAAAATGCTTATAATCTTTGCTTGGGGGAGAAAAAGAGGGTATGTCATTGACTGAATATGAATTAATCAGTACTTTATGGACAGAACCCATAATTTTAAGGCAGTGAAAAAAGGCGAGGCATTTATCAGGGTTCCACTCAGCAATCTCCCTCTGTCATTGCTAATAAATCTTTTATGAAATGGAGTTTTGCAATCTTTGCAGGAACCCTCCCCCCGCACCTTTCCTAGGAAGAAAAAAAAGTTAGCATTCATCTTTAATATTTTCTCCTCCCTTCCGTATTTGAATTTCCCGTACTCAGAAAATCTCTTTACTTTTAAAACTTTCTTTCCAAATTTATAAGTTCAAGACTTCTTTCATCAGAGGAAATAATTCATATAGACCTTCTCCCAAGAGATTGAAGGAAAAAAGCTTAGTTTTAGGTGAGGAACACAATATTTTAGTAAGTATCCTATTCTGGATCTGCTAAGCAATTAATATTTATAGATGGAGCCACACATTCCACAACAAACTGGAGGAGTCTGGAGATAGATAAGAGGATAATTATACAACATTCCAAGTCTAATGCTTTATAATTTTTCTATAACTACTCATAGAAGCAAGATTCTGCCAAATTATAAACAGCCTGCCAATAACCTCACGATGCCCTGATTTAATTAGTGTTTTATGCTCCTACTTGAAGGTTAGGTTCATTAGCTGTGAAGCACACTACTGGATGTCTGGATTCAGATTTAAAGGGAACCCTAAGTATGGAGTGGCACGGAGCCACTTTCTAGCCATTTAAACCAGGCAAACGGATGTGTGATCATTCTCCCCGAGGTTGGTAACTTTTTATTTTTAGCCGCAAATCCACAGGCCATCTCTCTTGGTTAGGGATGGTGCCTGATGGCCAGTCAGAAGCTTAAAAAGGTACACGACTGAGAAACAAGTTGTTAAGAGGCCATAATGAAGGGTTGGCAGGAGGGGGGTAGGATGCCAGTAATGATTTTGCCATTAAGCTTGCGTTCCATTTTACAGCTTGGATTTATTTATAACAACAGGTGGTGGTATTTGTGGGGAATTGCTTGTTTTTTCATTTGAGAAGGGCAGCTCCATACATCTGCTAGAAGGCGAAACAAAACCTTTTCCAAACACCGTTTCCTAGCTTTCTGCATCACCATTAGGAAGGAAGAATTTGTATCAAAAGGCCACCCTGCCATTATTTCTTCCTGATGACACTCATTTAGCAGCCATTAAAATGCAAATAGAACTATGATTTTTAGATCACAAAATTAACATTAACGGTTGGATGATTGATTAAAGGTCATGGCGACGGTATAACTTAATTTCTTAGATAATTGTGTTCGGTTTTCTGCAGACTGTTTGGGTTTCTGAATTAATTTTATCTGTTGTTGAACACTGACAGGTGCAGTAATTGGCAGACTCTCCTTTGGGCTCATTTCTTCCCGTGAACCGCACCCCCTTTTCATCCTCGAAGGCATTACCTAAAACAGAAGAGAAGAGAAGAGAAGAGAAGAGAAGAGAAGAGAAGAGAAGAGAAGAGAAGAGAAGAGAAGAGAAGAGAAGGCCAAACCAGCCAGCCCACAATGAGCAGACTTACAGACTTACGAGTCCGGGCGAGGTCACTGGAGGCGTTATTGCAGAACTGCAAAGCGCCAAATAGAATTCCATTCCATGGCTAACGAGTTTTTCCCCTAAGAACTTCCTGCATCAGGCTCACAGTGGTATAAAATGACCCCTGGCCATCCCCTGGGGCTCAGGCTAGCCTGCTCACATCCCTGGCTGAGGGATTCCATCTCAGACCTGTTTTTCTTTAATGGAGGCAATAAGCCATGGATAGAGGTAATAATAACACCACCAGCTTTTTGTGTCACCTCGATATGTGAGAGTTCAGCCGGTGACCCAATAAACTGAGATGGGAAGTGGCCAGAGATTGGGTCCATCTGCTCAGCTTCTCAAATGTCAAAAAAATAAAAAATATGTAAGGTGCTTACCTGGCAGGTTAAATACTTCTTTAATCCCAATAAATATGGAACTCTGTATTGCAAAGACAGGAATTCACAGAAAAAGCACCATAGCACTGAGAGAATCAAGTAACTTATAATTATTTTATTTTTATTTTTATTTTTATTATTACTACTGTCTCTTAAATACTCCCAAAAATTTCAAAGGACTTTGCTTTATCATTATGGATTGACTCTATTTGGCAAACTTCTGTCCATTAGCTTCTGGATTCTGACTCAAAGCAGGTCCTTTCATTCTTATGAGTTATTAGACTAGGACTGTGCACACAGCTCAGAAGTGACCAATCCCACCATCTGAGAGCTAACAGTCTAGTAGAGTGACCTCTGAACATGAAGCAATTAAAAAATAATGCAAAGAGCTTGTTATGCCCAGATCACAATATCGTCCCCAAAAACCAGAGACCACCAGAGAGACCGAGTCACTCATGCAAAAGCAAAGGGCTTTATTACGAGCTTAGGCTGGCCGTACCTAAGCTCGGGCTCACAGACTTTACCAGCGCAATGGATCCGTGCTGAGAACCTTGAACAAGAGCTGAGCAGGGTTTTTATGGCATTTGGGAAGGGGGAGTTACAAGACATTGTGACATAGGTACAGTGGTCCAATCATTATTAATACAATATTATTGACAGCAGGTTTAACCATTCACATTGTCTAGAGTATTCATTACTTTCGGTGGGATCCAATTACAACATTTAGCGTACCTTTAAAATCAACCAATTACAGGGCGAGCCTAGGGTCTTGTTCGACGACTATCGGGTTAACTTTAACGTTAGGTAACAGGGTTTTATCTAAAGTTCCCATCTGCAGGCCTCACCCTTAGGAATGTGGGGAGTGGTAGCCGGCCTTCCCTAATTGGGTGTTGCGAAGGTGGTCTCTCTTGCTCTAGGCAATGTGTAACTGCCTGTTAGTTTCCAGGAACTGAAACCTACGCCTTCTAGATCAGAGGGGAAACTTAAAGCCTATCATGGCGTCTGGTTTAGACTTGTGTCCTCACAAGCTATTTAAAACCGTTACCAGACATAAGCTTCTTAAGGTCACAGCCATGTCTCATCAGGCTTTGCTTCAACACAAGTATTCATTCAACAAATATATATTTAGCACCTGCTATATGCCAGGTTCTGTTCTAGGATCTAGGGATAGTCTAATAAAGAGGACAGACAATGCCTTCAGAACGTAATGTAAAGCCCTCCGATGAAGTACACAAAAGAGAGAACAAGAAATGAACAATAATTAAAAGTGGATGAAGGGCTACGAAAGGGAAAGGAGAGAGTAAAGAAGAACTCTGAGAGCTTATAGTAGGCTTTGTATTCCCAGAGCCTTTCACAGGGCATAGTAGGCCCTAAATTAATGCGTGGTGAAGCCATCAATCTCTTTATTAATGAGCCAATAAGAAGATATAAGGATATAATTCTGGGAGTCATAGAACAGTCCATGGGGGAAAAAAGGGGACCTATAGGCCACCACACTGGCCACTGTCAGTGCCCCAAACACAACATACTCCCCTACCCCAGAGCTTTCATACATGCCACTTTTCTGTGTGACATACCCTCCCCTTCTTTATACCTAGGTAATGTCCACTTGTACATCAAACCTCAGCCCAAAGGCCAGGAACACAGGGAAGACATCCCTGACCTCCCCTTCCCTTCCCCAACCCCAGATCAGGTCCAGGGCCTGGATATAGAGGCCCAGTCAGACATCCAGGTGCAGGCTCCCACAGACTCTACCACCCCAACCCCCTACTACCACAACCCCCTGCAAGGCCCACATCACACAATTCATACTCATTTGAATGATTCTGTGATGGACGCCTCTCTCCCCGCTCCAAACTCTAGGCTCTAGCAGAGCCTCACAATGTCTGTCTTGTACTATTGTGTCCACAGTGGGCCCTCAATAAATGGTTGTTAAATGCGTAGATCGAGTTTGCTGTGTTGGGTTTTGAAAAGTGGCAATTTTCTGAACAGGCAAGGAAGAGGAAGAGCAAGCATGGAAGGTGGAAAGCGTGCACAGTGGGCCTCACAGGACTGCACAGGGTGGATGCAAAGTATTTCACCAGCTGTCCAGACTGGGCTCAGACCATGTAGAGCAGATGATGCTGAGGCCGGCGCTCTCCCTGCATTGCCAGGTGCTAACCCTTTAGTTCCTGGGATGTAGACGGGTGGGTGGGTCCCAGGCAAAGGTGCACCTGGGATGGGAGGGTAGGAGGGCTCCTCGGGCCAGCAGCTACCTACTAACATTTTAACAAGCTGACGATTCTATCTGAGAGCACCAGCTGACTGAGAGCAATCTCAGAGGTGAAACATGCCCCCTGGGGAGGGGAGGTGGCAATTCCTGTTTGGTTAGAAAGGAAGATAAGTTTATGTGTGAGAAACCTTAAACCGAGGGCATAGGCTTTTGATCTCAATTGCAGTGGGCTACATAAGACATCACTTTGGATCACTAAGAAAGGGAGGAATGATGAAAGGCATATTTTTAGGAGGAAAGATTTCAAAGTTCGGGCCAAATGCTGTGCTAGGCACCATTTAATGAAAAGGTAATACACAGACATTACATTTTACCAAAATTAAGTTTTCCATTTCATAATGCTCAGGGCTGATGCTGAATTCCCAAAGAGTTAGTCCCCATATTCAACTGCAATGAAGCTGGCTTTGGTGGTTTCCTCCTCCAGTCTCTGAGCTGCCAAAAGACAATTCCTTACATCCTTAGTGAGTAGGATGGTGTCTATCCCTTGGCAAACGCTTGTTCAATGGATAAATGAGTTAATGGCTTTCTTCAAAATAAAAGCATAAAAAGTAGCCCCCAAGTCTGTGCTATTATGCAAATCCTCTCTCTCCCCTCCAACTCTTTGTCAAGCAGTCTCCCCAACTGAAGCATATCTTTCATCAGCTTTGCCAAAGACAGTCTAAATGTTCCCCTTCCTCGCCTATAGTCTAAAAGAGCCCCAACTCTGGGTGCAATTGGCTGCACCTCTCTGAGTCCGACCCAGTCCCCCTTCTTGGCAAGCACTAACCTGGTAAGCTGTATTTCATGAAGTTAACCAGGCTTATTACAGAGAACATACTTCCAGGAGGAGAGATGTTAATTTCTTCCTCATACGAAGAACAAAAATCAATATCGTAAATCCAGGAAGTCTCCCCTAAATGTCTCCCCCGTCATCACTCTCTCCTGTGCTCTGTGTAAATACCATCATGACAGGTTGGCTATATTTTCTACTCAGGCAATGTGACATTGAGGTGACGGCAGGACCAGCCACGCTGCTGAAGTAAGGAGCACTGGCTGGGATGTTATTCCTTGAGGTATTTTGTGACATTGGAATTCCATCAAATGGAGCTGAATGTACCTTTATCTTTCAAACAAGCCTCCGTTCCAATTCTCAGCCTGCTTAGAACATACTGAACTTGGATGGTGACCTACAGATTTTCTACATGCATTAAAGGTGAATGAAAAGGAAGCAGTTTTTTGTGAGATGTTTGCCTCTCAATAGCTCCACTTACTCAAATGTGTAATAAACACCAACTGGACAGGTTGTATGAGTGAGACATAAAAAGTGTGGACACTAGCACCAGTTATGCATGAATTGACAGTCTAAGTGAGCAAATAGAGTTTAAACTAGGACTTAATGTTACTTTTAATACACATACACATCAGACCTCAGTAAATCCTTGTGCAGAAATGTGAAATCTCCAAGTAATGTTTTTCCTACCACCTTTTGGGGGTCCCTTAACCTCATGCAGCCCCAGAGGGAGGAGACACAGCACCATCTTAGGAGTAAACAAGAATCTAATTTTAGAAATCCTCCAAGATGTTGACCTTTGTGTAGGGATCTGTCAGCCTAAGACCCAGGGTCTTAGATGGGTTATTATAAATTAAAATCTAATACTCCTCCCTTCTCTCTGGATCTATAATGCCCCATTCAATCAGCAACGTCCAGCTTATGTGTGTAATTCAGCTCCAAGAGGTAGACTGCAAAACCTAGTGACTTCAACATCCCAAGGGCATAGGCAAAATTAATTAAGGCATTGCTGCTGAATATTAGCCCTCCTTGAGTCCTCCCTCCCAGGTTTATTTCTAATTATTTCCCATTGAGTCATGTCCCCAGTGAGTCAAAATTTTTATTAGATTTTTAGAAGCTGATCTCCTGACAGCTTCAAAGGATTTTTATATTTTAGCATAGTTGATTCCCTCTAATATGCTTCTATCTCTTAACTAATCTCTGTCCTGAATCATATTATAAAACCGTAGAGTGGAAAGAGTCCTTTGAGGTCACCTAGCCCAATTCCATTTGATTATAGACAGGGAAACTGAGGCCTGTGGAAGTTTAGAATCTTGAGTAATATGAGTAAGTTAGCATTGCAAAAACTTGATGCTACAGAGACCTACCATTAGGTCCTATCAAAATGAAACTGGAGATGGCCCTACAATAAAGGTCTGCGTATGTTGACTTTGAGGCTATCCCATCAAAAGGTCATCCTCTATTCCAAATATCTACGCAAAGTGTCCTCATCAACAAGCCTGTCCATGCATCCTGAACTTTTAACCAACATTTCAGTTCTGCCTCTTTAATGTGGACAGACAAGGAGCCATCACTCATAGAAATAAAGATTCCACCATGAGAGACATGAAACCAAATTAAAAAAAAAAAAAAAAACAGAAGAAAAGGAATCTACAGACATCAGAAAATCTGGAAAACAGAAGAAACTCTCAAACAAAATGTATCCTTGGAGTGGTATTTTATACAGAAAACATGATGCTATGAAAGGGAATTTATTAAAGACCAAGGAGTTCTTAGATTTTAAGGCAAATTTAAAAACTTAATAAACAAGCCAAAAAGACTTACAGAAAGTAAAATAAAAAGATAAAGAGAGGAAAAGCCGGCCAAAAAAATTTATAAGAATACTATGGAGATTAATCCAGAAAATCTACCATGCAACCAACAGGAGTTCCGGGAGAAAATTAAAGGAAGAACACTATCAGAGGCATAAAACAAGACTATTTCCCATGACCGCAGGACAGAAGTCTGCCTCAAGGAACAGACTCATAACTATAGAGAGCAAACTGATGGCTGTCAAAGGGGACATGAGGGGGAAGGGGAATGGGGGAATTAGGTGATTAAGGAGAGTACTTGTGATGAGCACCAGGTGATATGTGGAAGTGATAAATCCCTATATTGTACACCTGAAAATAATATTACACTGTATGTTAACTAATTGGAATGTAAATTAAATTTTTAAAAAAACACAATGTGGAAAAATAGCAGAAGTTTGCCTAAGAGAGCTTCCTGAATGCCCAAGACCATGGTACAGTTGTGTGAAATTTCAAAGGCTAGGGATAAAGAGAAGATCTGGAGACCTTTTGAGAAGAGAAGGAGAAGTTTTATCAAAGGATGAATCCAAAGGATGGCTTTGGATTCATAGATTTTTGGAAAGAAAAGAATAATGGAGCAATGCCTCCAAAATTCTAAGAGAAGACTATTTAAAACTAAACTTTCTACACCAACCAAGGGGTGAATCAAATGTTAGGATGGAATATTGGCAATGCACACAAGAGCATGCATCTCTGATGCACTGTTACTTAGGAAACTAGTGAAGTATTGGGCTTCTGCAAAAGGAGAGAGAAGAACAAGAAAGAGGAAAACATGGCAGTCAGGAAGGGATCCAACAGAGGAGAGCCGTAAAGGGAAAGCTGTGACACAGGCCACAGGAGGGAATAGCTGGACAAAAGCTGAAGAAGGGAGGTGTCAAAAGGAAAAAGTATGAATGGATAGATTCCTTGTTGATTTGAGAAAAAAAAGAGGTATTTGGGCCATTTTTCTCTTTCTCCACACTGCTAGATTTTCTTGGGACTACAATCTGTCCAGCTCCCAAGAGACACTATTATTGTCCTAAATCAAGCTGGGAGTCCTATACCTAAGTGCCAATAATTTGTCTAGTTTATCAGACATGTGACCAGTTCTGGCCTATGAGATCTTAAGCAGTGGGCTTCAGGGGCCTTCTAAGAAAGAATTTGTGCACTGGCAAAAGCGAGAAAGGGCAAAGGCCCAGTTTGAGCTCCTGCCATCTTCCTTTCTGCTCCAGCCTGTGGAATATAAGGACACGTTCTCCAGAGCTGCAGCAGTGGTCTTCGGATTCACCCAACATGCTGAGTGAGGCTGGCAGAAGAGAAAGACAAGAGCTGGGTTCCAGTCTACCTCAATACCTACCCTGGTGCCCCCGACTGTCCTGATTCTTATTATGTGAGATAATTACATGTCTTTGTTATGTAAGCTGCTGTTTGTTGGTGCTCTGTTACTTGAGGCCAGAAGCATCTTAGATGGTATGGAAAATATCAGTCCTGAGCAGATGTCAGAACACTTGTTTGAAAAAATTAACAACAGGTGCATTAAAATCTGAGCAAATTAAAAATGAGACAATCATTTACGAGAATAGCCAATAAACTAATAAAAAGATGCTCAGCCTCACAAGTAAAAGGGAAATAATACAAATTGATATCACATTTAGATACCATTTTATGCCAATGAAGTCGGAAAAAAAATAAAAGTCTTACAATTCCAGGGCATCTGGGTGGCTCAGTTGGTTGAGCATCCAACTTCAGCTCTGGTCAGTTCATGAATTGGAGGCCCACTTAGGCTCTGTGCTGACAACTTGGAGCCTGGAGCCTGCTTCGGATTCTGTCTCCCTCTCTCTCTGCCCCTCCCCTACTCATGCTCCCTCGCTCTCTCTCAAAAACAAATATTAAAAAAATTTTTTAAGTCTGACAATTCCAAGAGAACATTCATACAGTACTGGTGGGCATTTAATTATTTCAGCCATTTTGAAGAACAATTTGACAATACCTAGTAAAACTACCAATGCATATTATATACTAAAAGCATATTTATAAAACTCTTCCACATATGCCCAAGAAGATAATTAAGAGAATGTTCACTGCAGAATTGTTTATAATGACAAAAAATGGATAAAAATATAATTTTATCATTAGAAAATGGATTTATATATGGTGCAGTATAGTCATGGAACAAAATACCACATATTAGTTTTAAAAGCCAGAGTTACATGTATTGACTTGGATAAATCTCAAAAGTTAATGTTGGGGAGGAAAGTACATGCTAATCAAAGAATTATGCCATTTATATCAAATTTTAAAACACAGCAATACAATATACCATTTAGTAATGCATACATACATAATATAAGCAAAAAAGTAATTCATGGGTAGACAAACATCAACGTCAGTATTGTGGTTATTCTAAAGTGGTAAGGAGAGAAGAACAAGAATGAGATGAGGAAGTTAAACCCAAAGGGATTCAACTGTACCTGTAATGCTTTGTTTTAGGCCTGAAACAAAGTGGAGAAATGTTAGGTTATGACTAAGAGAGATAATACACATCTGGGTGTTCATAATGTGTTTTTCTATTTCCACTTGCTTGAAATTCTCATAATGTGATCGAAGTGCCCTAAGTGGCTCAGCAATCTTTCCATAGCCAAAGAAATGTCAAAATAGATGATTGAATTACCTAACTTTGTCATATGAAAATATTAATAGAAGAGAAAGTAAGAGGTATGAGAATTCTAGCAGATAATAAATAGAAAATGTTCACAATTTTAAAATGAAGGAAAATATTAAGCTTATTATTCAGAAATAAATACAGTCCATACCAAAAGGTTTCAAAGTTGAAGTGATTGGTTCTTGCAACTAAATAGGGAGAGTTTGGGGGGAGGGAGGGAAAGTTCTTGTTTTAAACAAATGACTGATGACAGGTATGTGTTATTCTAGTTCTCTAAAAGGAGATGAACTTAATGATTTTAATGTCATTTGCTGTCAAAATTATCTGATAGGGTTATAAGGGGAAAGGATATATTATGTATTATGAGCACTTCGAGAATGGGATAGTGATAACCAGGCCCCCTGAAGTGTTTTCTAAGATAAATTTAGTCAGTTTTGCCCCAGAAACAGAGACCGATGGGGCTGGATTCTGGGGTCGTTTGGGTCAGTCAGGAAGAGAACAGCAGTCCTCACTGGGCATCTGAATGGCAGCAGTCAGCAATGAATGGGTTGGGAAATGGATACAGAGAGGGAGGAGGCAGCGGGAAGGGGAGTCCGTGTGGCCAGTACAAACAGTCCATGGAGAAAGGACAGATATGGTATGGAGACCTAGCATAAGGAAGTCTTGAAGGAAAGATAAATGGGAAAGGAAGAGAAGATTTTGTCAAGAAGGCAAGTTAGAAACAGATATCCCTAAGAGAGGCAAAGTGAACTCAATAAATGGTTGCTGGTGTTCAACTGGACAGGACAAGAGTCATAAATGAGGGTGAATAACAAGAACAGTATTTCCAGTATTTCCAGTCATTCCAAGGGCAAGTATCAGGTGCCACAGAATGCCAAGATTTCTCAAGATAGAGAAACTTGGGAACCTGAAAAATCTTCCAAATGGCTTCTTCTTCCAGCATGGTTTTTACTGAGCTATTCAAATACGCAATATAGCTCTTCCCCCCAACCCCGCACAATCTCAAAGGCATTTCTTAGCCCATGCTCCTGCCATAATAGTTCTAACACAAGCAATGCATTGCTTCCATTATGAAGA
Organism: Suricata suricatta; assembly: GCF_006229205.1. NCBI lineage: Eukaryota > Metazoa > Chordata > Mammalia > Carnivora > Herpestidae > Suricata > Suricata suricatta. The sequence continues at coordinate 21,885,172 of NC_043709.1, read as the reverse complement.
ACAGCTAAACTAGATGGTTTGGCTTCTACCATGTACTAGCTCTGTGATATTGGGCAAGTATTTACCCCTTCTGTGCCTCAGTCTCCTCAACTTTAAAATGGGTATAATATGAGTACCTACCTCATAAACTAATGTGCTTATCAAAGTACTTGGTACATAGTAATCATTCAATGAATCTCAACTGTAATTATTATTAGATTTGGATGGTGGCCTCAATAAAAGACATATTCACCATTGACACACTCAGAAGAAAGCAAGCAGGTTGGTAAAGGAAAACAAAATAAAACTCAAATGAGAAACACTGGAAGGAAACTAACATTCTATCATGGCTTGCTTAGTTGAATCCTAAGTGTCAAGAAGTAAATAGTTTTGGGGAGTAAAGAAAAGTTCTAACAAGTAGCATAATTTGAGCAGCTTTTCCCTTCCAGGTGTTAAGGGAAACATTCTGTGGCAAATTCTATTAGTTTCTAGTACAGTTACCATCACAAAGTAAAATAAAATGCCCCCCCATATTTAGTAGTTTGAAACAATAACCATTAAATTATATTTCTAGATTCTGTGCGTCAGAAATTCAGGCTACATGACAAGAATGGCCTGCCTCTGCCACACGAGGCCAGAGCCTCAGCTAGGAACACCCAGTGGTGGGGTACTGGAATCATCTCAAGCCTCATTCACTCACCTGTTGGGACCTGGGCTGGGCTAACTAGAAGACGAGGACTGCCAACTGAGCCACCTACATGCGGTTTCCCTGTGTGACTAGCTATCTCACAGCATGGCAGCCCTAAGGGAATCCATCTTCTTACAAGGCATCTCCAGACTCTAGATGCACGTGTTCCAGGAAACAAGGTAGAAGATGCATGGCCTTTTATGGCTCCGCCTCAGAAGTCACACAGCATCACTTCTAACATACTCTGTTGGTTGCAAATGGGATTTGAGGGGAAAGAACATAGATCCTCCTTCTGAAAGGGAGGCATGTCAATGAATTTATGGACATGCTTTAGATAAGAGTTTCCTATCTAATATAAAGCCCCTATTTCAACCTTCCCACAATGGACTTTGGGGGGATACGTTGAAATCGTAGTCCCCAGTGTGGTATTAGGAAGCAGAGCCTTTGGGTCATGTGGTAGAGTCCTCAAGAACAGGAGTAGTTCCCTTATAAAGGAACCTCAGAGAGCTCTCTTGCCCTTTTTCTGGTATGTAAGGACATGGCAAAAAGACAGCCATCTGGGAACCAGAAGCAGGCCTCATCAAACACTGGATCTGCTGGGCCTTATCTAGGACTTCCCGGCCCTCAGAACTAAGAAATAAATAGTTGTTGATTTAAAACCACCCAGTCTACAATACCTTGTCATACCAGAACACCTACCAAAACAAAACTGCAATTTTGTTCAGAGCAGCAATATACTCAGCCCAAGGTGATGAACCATAACAATCCTATGCTCTTTGACAGTGATTTGTTATGCCAGCTCTGACCCAGCTCTGGCCAGTAAGACATAAGGATAACTCTGCTGGGAGGCTTCCAGGAAGTGCTTTGCTTTCCTGATGAAAGAGTCAGACCGGGCCATTAATGACACTTCCCTTTTTATTCTTTCCTTAAACGCACATATAATGTTTGGAGCTATGGCAACCATCTTACGACCATGTGGCAAGAAGCATGAGAATTAAAAGTCAAGCTAAAAATAGCAGAGAAGAAGATATAAAGAATTGGATCTTGATCGCATCAATGAGCAGCTGAACAAATGCCAGCAGCTAGCTCTTATTACACAGAAAATATAAACTTCAGTAGTTTAAGCTCATTTTAGTTAGGTCTTTTTTTGCTTATAGCTGAAAGCATTCCTAGCCCATACAAATTCATAATTTCATTTGATTCTTATCATAAATTCTTTAGGCATTATTTAGGCTTTATCATCCCCATTTTATCAGTTGGAACTTGAGTAACTTTTCTGAGCTCACAAGCCTCAGATTTGAATCCAAAGATAATTGCAAAGCCCAAAGTTTTTCCTCTGCTCCCCTGCTACTCACAGTGTGGTGCCCGAACCAGGAGGACAAGCATCACTTGAGTGCTTGTTAGAGATGCAGAATCTCGGACCCTCTGGAGAGCTGCCAGATCAAAACGTGCAGTTTAACAATATCCACAAGTCTTATCTTTATGGCCCTTGGGGAAAGAATGAGGATCACTGGTTGAAACCTACAATAGGTCAGATTTTAACTCAAAGAAAATGAGAAATGTTTAAATAATTTAAACCTCCATGGGGCACCTGGGTGGCTCAGTCAGTTATGTATCCAGTGCTTGATTTGGGCTCAGGTCATGATCTCATGGTTCATGAGACAGGCCAGCTGGGAGCAGAGGAAGAAAGAGCACAGAGGCTGAGCCTCTGAACCTGGGACTGCAGGCAGGTAGGGAAGGAACTTCAGGGTCATGGCTATCAGCGGCCCAGGAAGCAAAAGTTGCATCTGCATCGTATCCTTTTGCTCAAGTAGATACCACCGGCTGCTGCTGGGTTTGGGGTCCCCTCAGCTTCCCCTGCAGTCTCTGCACCCCTGACTGAGCCCCAGGCAGAAGCTACAAACTCAAGGCAGCTTTGGAAGCATATACATGTAACCACATTCTCACCCTTTTGAATTTAATTCCACAGTATAATTAAACACATATACTGCACATGCACAGCTATAATACAAGCTGTCGGTTCAATTTGGAAGTGTGCATTAAACAAATCCAAGTGAGGAACAACAATCTCTCGGAGCCTCAGGCCTGGGGGTGGGGAGGAGCCTGTGCCATAAAATGAACATTTCATGGGACATACTGCCATCCAGTGGCCACCAGGAGAATTGTCAAGACCGGGAAGCACAAAGAAGCCAGTGCCTTGGGGTCCTTGGATCCCTGGCGCCTGGCAAATGCTCCCAACTGTTTTGGAGGAAAGTGAAGTGAAGTGGATGAGCATAGATGGATAGGGTTATGTTGAGACAATGACCGGTGTTTGATGACCTATTCCTGAACCAAGAAAAGCACGTTATACTTTAGACCAAAGGGAAGTATTCTCCCTGCAACTGGCATCAAAGGAAAGGAGAGAGTTTTGCCAGAAAAGATCTTGAAAAGTTAGGCCTTGGCTCAAATGATAATCAGATGTAGTCTGCCAGGACTACAATATAAATCCTGTTTCTGAAACTTTACAAATATATATTTAGCAGATAATTTAAAAAATAAACACTTAAGGTGCCCGGGTGGCTCAGTCTTGGTCTGACTTCCACTCAGGTCATGATGTCATGGTTTGTGAGTGTGAGTGAGCATGAGCCCTGCCTCAGATGAGCCTTGCTTTTCTCTCTCTCTCTCTCTCTCTCTCTCTCTCTCTCTCTCTCTCTCTCTCTCTCCCCTTCTCCCCTTCCCACCTGCACCATGTGAGGACACAGCAAGAAGGTGGCCATCTGCCACCCTGGAAGAAAGTCCTCACCCGTAACTGAATCATCTGGCACCTTGATCTTGGACTTCGAGCCTCCAGAACTGTAAGAAACAAATTTCTGCTGTTTAAGCCACTTACCCTATGGTATTTTCGTTATAGCAGCTTCAAAAAGATCCCCCACTTTTTCCTTTGCTTTGTTTTTGTTTAATTTGTTCAGGTTTCTGTTTTTAGGTAGCTTCAAAACGTGGAATAATAATGCCTCACGTGTTTTACAGTTTACAAACATCTAATGTGGGATTGCTAAGACAAGGGAGGCATTTTACAGATGTGACCTCCACTAGGTTACATCACCTTCACACCTAGAAAATTTCACAAATTTCAACAGAGATGTTATTTTAGGCTCCAATCTGAGAATTATTTTTGAGGTGTGTCCTCTTTGCCTTTTAGCAGTCCGGCTGTGGAAGTTAGCATTTGCTGGGCAGCTACGAACAGCCTCTCCTGGAGGCTCCGACGTGGAAGGTGTCTCCCGCTCAGGCTGGGCCTCTCCACACCTCACACAGCCACTTGGCCTTCTTAACCCGCTCCTCCCTGTGGCATCTTACACTCAGAAAGGGCCCTTCGAAGCCATTTGAAGCTATTCTAAACTTCATCCCATCACGGCCATCTAGAAAATTATTTACCAGTGACCAACTCCCAAAAAGAAATTCTGTTAAACCAGGTACGAATCTCACATGAAGATAATTTTTACAAAGAATAAAGGCATTCTGGGGAGAAAGGAGGAACAGAGAAGCCATTGTGGGGAAGAATATGCAAATTAAGATTTTCATTCACAACACCAGTGAGTCCAAAATTGAGGCAACTGTCACCATGAGGAGAGCAAGCTATATCTGTATGTCAATGTTTTTACTTTCATCTCACTTTTCCTAAAAGATTCATGATATACACATACACACACTCCTCTACCATGAAAATTCCACTCTTAACTTCAAGATGGTTCAGGGTTAACCCAGTCTCTGAAGCCTTTTAGACAAGCCAAAGTACCCTTCCTTCCTTCAATGTTTGTATCGCTCCAAATTCATGCACTGAAACTAATCCCAATGTGCTGGTGTTAGGAGGCGGGGCCTTTGCAAAGTGACAGGTTGTGAGGATGGAATCCTCATTTTGGGATTAGTGCCCTTAGAGTCCAGATTGCTAACCAGGGCATAGAAAACTGAACACACAGAAAAGACAGGGAAGAAGACTCTCACCAGAACCTAACTACGCTGGGACACTGACCTTAGACTTCCAACCTCCAGAACTGTGAGAAATAAATTGTTTAAGCAACCTGGCCTATAGTAATTTCTATAGCAGCCCAAACTGAATAAAACACTCCCCCTTGCACAACTTGCCTCATCTCTGACCATGTACATTTTGATTGTCTCACTAACCTGTAATCTTCTTGAAGTCAGGATTAAACTGAAAGCATTATTCAATCCCCCTTTGGAGTTCAGAGAACAATCAAGATGATTCTAGAGAATTGTGAAGCCAGACATAGAGGCTCAGAGCTCTACCCAAATATTGCACTGGACCTGACTTATTGAGTTGAAAACCAAATCTCTTATAAATACATCTGAGTTCCATGCTCATGGCCTTGTCTAGGGAAAGAAAAGTCCCCATCTGGGTGCACTTGAAGGATATCACAAAGAGCCTTCTCTTAAACATGAGAGTGGTTCATCTGTCACCAACTAACTCTAGAATATTCTGTTTTCAACCCTTACCAAAGCTCTTCTCCCATTCTGCCAGGTAGTGTCAATTTTCAGGCTATGAATTTACAAGCTCCTTGAGGGCAGAGAAAAATCCTTCTACTAAAATGAACCAGTAATTCTTTTTTTTTTCCTCCATAATATTTTATTGTCAAATTGTTTTCCATACAACACCCAGTGCTCTTCCCCTTAAGTGCCCTCCACCATCACCACCACCTCTTTTCCCCCCTCCCCCTTCCCTGAACCAGTAATTCTTAACCTTTGAGATGTGGGTTTAAGAGAACCCAGTAAATAATGCCCTCTCTTCCCCTTCCAAACTCCAAATCAAGGGAGAAATAAGGTACAGGAGTCATGGATATCAAAATATAAAAGCAATTATTAATACTGTGTTCTAGGAACTATAAGTACTTAGATGTGGTAAGTCATTTGATAGTGTTACAAACCAGGAAATGGAGGACCATGAAGTTGAACTATTTGCCCGTGCTCATGTCACCTGTACGTGCAGAACCACACTTTACAGCCAGCAGTGGTGCCAGGCCCCACACGGGTAACCATCATGCAACACTGCCTCTCAAACACCTTCAATGCCAATGAAGTTAATTGGAAAGTAAGCTTGATTCTGTGGCTAAATGGACTTCCTAAAACATCCCTCCCTAAATTGATATTTACCCTCCAAAACTACAGGCCTCTCCTTGCAAGGACAGAAGCTTCCTCTGAATGGAGAGCAGATGACATGTGCTTCCTATTCAAGACCAGCTACATAATTTGCAAGGATAAGCACAAAATGAAAATGCAGGGTCCCCTTGTTCAAAAATTATTAGTAATTTCAAAATGGCAATAGCAGAATGTTAAACCAAGAGCAGGATCATACTGAGCACACAGACCTATGCAACTGCAGAGGTTGCACATCCATGAACCTGGCTTTGTCACTGAGGCAGGTAGATACCATCAAGAGAGGCCCAGGAGGCTCATAGAGGAGGACCTTCAACTATCCATCCAGAGAAGTCACTTCCGGGGAGGAGCGAGCCAGGCTGCAGCGAGAATGAAGGCAGGAATGGTCTTCCCATCCTTCCCTTCTGGGAAGTAGAATAAAAATTCATTTCTTCTCCTCAATAGAAAGTGAAGAATTGGGAAGAAATAAACCACCTTTCAGGGATCTTTTTTGAGAAGATAGTGGAAGCTATACACAAACCCACTACATTTAGTATACACTTTCCTGGGTTTCCCAAGCCCCTTGAATATTATCTTAGCTCAGGTGACTATAGCAAAATACCACAGACTGGGTGTTTAATCAAGGGACATTGATTTCCCACAGTTCTGGAAGCTGGTAAGTCCAAGATCAATGTGCCCTATGACTCAGTGTCTGCTAAGAGCCTGCTTCTTCCTGGTTTGCAGATGGCTGTCTTCTTGATGTATCCTCACATGGCAGAGAGAGCACTCTGGTTTCTTCCTTTTCTTATAAGGACAATAATCCTATTATGGGGACTCAACCCTCATGAATTTACCTAAACCTAATTATCTCCCAAAGGTCCCACCTCCAATTACCATCACATAGAGGGTTAAGGCTTGAATAGATTAATTTTGGGGAGACACAAACATTCAGTCCATAGCTGGTGTGTGCCTGCAAATCCACTGCCTTAAGCAGTGGGGGATGAGTACACAAACACACACATACACACACGTTTACATATGTATACATATAAATACACATACATACATATATGCAAAAATGTACACACACATACATATACATAGAAGAGACACCCTCAAGGTCCCTTCCAGCTCTCAAATTGATCTTCCTGAAACTTTAATCTCAGCACAGCTTCCTCTGGCTCAGTATGAGTCAGCTCATTTCCTTCCCAGGTAAAGGTCAAACCGCCTCCATTGTTTGTGCGTAAGAATCTTCAGTCTCTGTCACCCATGGCTGTCAATCCAAAGAGCCAAATTTACACTCAGTGCGGTCTGGGTTCTCATTAACCTTGAATTGCTTCCCCCTACACAGAGCCAAGACATTTAAAATCCTATCAAAGTAACCAAAAACAACCATCAGACTGAACCTTTGGGGAATAAAATAAATGACCCATAAGCCCAGGATGAGAAAGAAATAAAAATAGGTCTTAAAGAAGTAAGGTTTCTATCTCACACATCACTCATAACACATCACTTTGTGTTGGCCTGTTTGTGGCATACTTGAAGTTGAATGATATTCACCAAAGTTAGCCCTTCAAATGTAATTATGATTCCAAATGCCACCTTGAAATACTGACTGAACAAAATTTTCGAGAAAGTATATTGTCATTTTTAATGGGTTTCAATAAGTGTTATATAAATTACAAAGACAGGGGTCTTATAAAAAATAATAATTCATGTGAGCCATTATTAAATGGAGTGCTCTTTCAATATTTTTGTTTTGTTTCATCTGTTGTTTTGTTTTCTAATTAAAATATAGCTGATATACAATATTATTTTAGTTTCATGTGTACAACATAGTGTTTTTGACAATTATACATTATGAAATGTATTACCATCTGTCACTCTACATCTGTTGCTGTTCCAATACCATTGACTACTTTCCCTATGTTGTACTTTTCATACCCATGACTTATACATTTTATAAAATTTGTACCTTTTTCTTCTGCTTCAACTATTTCACCCATCACCCTACCTCACTCCCTGCTGGCAACACTAGTTTGCTCTCTGTATTGTGAGTATTTCTGGAGGTTTTGTTTGCTTGTTTGTTTGTTGTATTTCACATATCAGTGAAATCAATTTTCCATTTATTTTATACTACATCAAATACGTCTCTTTCCTCACCAGGCTGAGGATCAATGTGTGTCACTTATAATCTTTGATTGGTTGAAATTTCATTGAGAATCTACTGTTTGATGAAGTGATAGCAACTAGGAATACAAAGACAAATAAAAACTAGCTCCTGTCTTAACGGCTTCCCCAGGCAGGGAGGAGATGGTCATATGCGGATAAATGCTGTGGCGGTGGCATGTTCATAACACACACTCTAGAAGGACCAAAAAGGAACTGACAGAATCTGGAAGGAAACATTTTGATGGGAGAACATTCTCAGGAGAGGAAAGGGGTGCACCTGGGAACCCTAAATGCAGTCCAGTGCCCTTTCTGCCATTTGCTAACCTCATGACCTTGAGTAGATCACTTGACTTTTCTGAACCTCAGATGCTTTATCTCCAAACTGGGATAATTACCCCTATTCACAGAATCCCTATGAGGGTCTATTGAAAATGTATATAAAAATTACTTGCAAACCTGATGAATTATACAAATGTCAGTTGTGCTTATCTTTTATTATTAAGCCTACTGTTTCTCTTTCCTCTTCATCAGGAATGCATAGACTGTCAAAAGGAACGTCAAAGCCCAACCTGTCAAGTCACTCATAAATAACACAACTGCAGCCCAGAAAGATTACCAACAGCTAAAGCTTCAGTGGGAGCATCATAATTGTCAGTTACCAATTTTGAATCCTCACCACATTGTGGACTCTGTGCCAAGGATAATGACACCCCCCCCCAAGATCAGAATAATTATCTCCACTTGACAGAGCTTGGAGACATTAAATTGCTTGTCTGGCAACTCCAAATTAGTAAAGGGCAACTTCAGAGTTGAGACCCAAGTTTGGCCACATGACCCTGGCCCTTCACATCATGCTGTGGTGCCTCTTCTTCTTTTCCCTCTTTCTTCTCTGTCGCTTCCTTCCTTGACAATAAAGTAGGCCACTCCTAAATACCCATCGTTTTCAAGAGAAACTTTTCTAGGAGGAAATGAAGGGAAGGAAACTGGTGGACAGGCCCCCAGCCGCAAGCGTGGGAGCTCCACATGCCTGTTGCCAGGCGTTCACCATGGGACGCAGAAGGAACTTCTCCCAAATTAGAGCTGGCGCTGAAAGCAGAAGCCATGCAGTGAGAATTCTGAGCAAACAGCAGGTGAAGCGGCTGTGCAGAACTTTCCAGACCCATTAGCCTTAGCATAGTGTCTCATCTGCAGGGAGGAGGCAGGTGGTGGGAGGGGCTCAGCAGCTAGCTGGCCTTGCTTTTTTTTTTTAACCCTCTCAAACAGTCCTCCCTTCTAACAGGCTCTCTTCCTCATAGGTAATTTGCTTCCTCCAAAGGGACTTCTTTTTGTTTGTCCTACCTACCACCTTTTTACTTCTGGAGTGGAATCATTTCCTGCCTTTCTTATTATAGTACAACAGGCATTTTGTGGGGTTTGGAAAGAATATTTGAATTCCTCTCTTTCCACTGTTGCCTCTGGAAGGCAAGGGACCCATAATTGTCCCTTTGTTAAAAGCCTTGTATTCCAGGAACCAGGCTCAGGAACCATTGCAAGATTTCATAGATAAGCTTGGGCCCACTGGAACACAAACCAAAGGGTAAAATAAAATGTAGAATCTCAAAATAAATTAAGCCATCATTGGTTTTGGTGCCAGTGTCCCAAAGGACAAGACAGAGCCTGTGGGGGAACAGGGTGCCTGGTCTGTGCAGAAAGATTGGACTCCAGCATTGACTCTGCAGTGGGTGTGCTTCGGGCGCCCCTCTTCATAATCATAACAAGTTTAAACCACTCAACTCTAAGCTTCATGACAGTAGAGTTGATCAGAGAGACCCAGAATCTGGTACTAAAGAGCTCCTAGTAGATATTCATGGAGAGAATGAATGAATGAAGACAATGAAAGTCCTAGTAAAAACATAAAAATATAATGTAAGTGGTACATGAGGCCACACTTCCCACCAAGAATTTGAAATTGCCCTCTGCGATGCAAGAGAACCTATATATTCAAATCATAGTAAGAGAGAATGGACACTAACCAGATTGACTTAGGACCCAAGGAGAGAAATCATTGCCATCTGACATGCCAATTCCAGTCAATTGTCTGTGGTCCCCTAGAATGCTGTGTGCAGGAGGATTTTTGAGGCTTCATCTGAGCCCAGTGGGAAAGATAGCCATGACCAATTAGTAATGTCTGCCATGCACACAGGAAGGGGAATAATGCAGGATAGCATATATTTGTCATACTTTGTTGACACTTCCAAAAAATTTAACCAAAAATGGGGTTGATCAACCACAGAAGTATAGAAAAGGGGAGCCACTAAGGTGGATGTGGTCACTGCCCAAAGAAGCCTGAAGCAAGTATTTCTCTAATGTGGAAGGGCACAGAGTAGATGTCAAATCATCAAGTACTCACCACCCTAGAACTGATTCCAGGCTTCCCAGGCAAACCCATCCTTGCCATCACATGTGGCATGCCTTTTAGGGAAAGAATGTCTTGGGTGGGGACACACCTAGAAGCAAGTGGCCAGTTCCCTTGACATTTATAGTTATTAGTAGACATTATGAGGATGTCTTTCTGATTTCATTGACACCTTTCTGCAGAGCTGATTCATGTGTGCCCATCACAGAAAGATGAATCTATACTTAGGGTGCTCCAGGCCAGTCAAGAGTCTACAGGGATGAAGACTAGATCTCAGACTGCAGTGAATTCACCAACGGTCCTCTGCCAGGCCTCTTCCTGGGCTTGCAGCGGCATGCCTTTGTGCATGCCATGTTCATTTGACAACTGCACATGTTAAAAGGGTTATGGAGCACAATGAAGTCATAAGCATGTTCTCAGGAATCTGGTTAACAGATTAGCTAAGTTCTGAAGATTGGATTATTCATTTTAATGAGGACAAAAAAAAGTAACTTTTCTGATGCCTGGAGATTGGCAGGTCCAGAGCCTGTGAGCTCTTTAAAGACAGACACTATGTCTTACTTACGCGCCTGTCTATCCTCAGTGCCTATCACCACCCTGAGATGTGGTAGGTACCCAATAAATATTTAGCAAATGAAGACATTGATTGAATAGGCAGCAGAGGTTTGCAAAAGTGATGGGGAAAAAATTATTACCAACCAAAGAGCCAACAGGAGATGCTAATAACAAACCACCTGCTTCACAATGTCACCTTGAGCCTGTTCAGCCAGCTTAAGAAGTTTTCACCCTCAAGCCAGCATTCTCACTGTTGGTACTATAGCCTTGAGCCTTTGCATATGCTGTTCCATCTTCCTGGAATGCTCTTACCACCACCACCACCCCACCAAACGCCATCCCACTCACACATACTTCACATGACTGTTTCCTTATTTGTCACCTGTTCAAAGTAAAGTCTTTTCCAACTGCTCGAAATTCTCCATCTCCCAACTCCCTCAATTAACTTCTATCTCAACTCTCTATTTATTTACTTTATATGTGTCACCATCTGTAATTATCCTAAAGTGTCTTTTACTCACTTTTTTTAATGTTTATTTATTTTGAGAGAGAGAGAGAGAAAGAGAGAGAGAGAGAGTGGGCATGCGCACGTAAGCTGGGAAGGAGCAAAGAGAGAGGGAGAGAGAATCCTAAGCAGGCTCTAAGTTGTCAGTGCAAAGCTCAATTCATGGCTCTATCCCATGAACCATGAGATCATGACCTGAGCCAAAATCAAGAGTTGTACACTTAACCAGCTGAGCCACCCAAGCACTCCTTCTTGCTTTTCGCTTGCCTCCTCTTCCAGGTTATAAACTCCATGACTATAAGACCATATTGTCTTATTCTCCCAATATCTCTAGCATCAAGTTTAGTGTCTGGTTATAGCAGACATTCAGTGAGTATTCATTGGATGGATGGATGGATGGATGGATGGATGGATGGATGGATGAAAAGTGCTCTTTCATTCTTTGCCTTATCAATACAGCACAGTAGCCCTTTATGAGTTAAGCTTCAGTAGAAGGAAACACAAGCCACCACTCTAGTTATTTTAATGAGAAGGTGATCTAATGAGAGAATTTGACTTTTACAAAATTGTCAAAGGGCTGGTCATGTGAGCTCTAGACTGAAACTCCAAGAATGACCACCAAAACAACACTATTTTACTGATCCCCACTTCGTCACAGCTGGTTGCAATGGGCAGTCAGGAGGATAGCCCTGAACCTGTTGAGTTCAAGAACACATCACTGAGGCTACAATACTAGGATAGGTTAAGTCATTATTGCTACAGCTGCCTCTTAGTAGCCTTAAAATTAGGGAGTAGGCCCTAAAACATCGCTGCAGGAGGGGAAATGTCTCCATAATTGGGCTTATGAGCAAACAGCCAAAACATCAGGCAAATGGCTCTACCAATTTCCATCTTCCAAATCATGAGCTGTTGGATCTACTTGGAGATCTACTTGGGTAGCCCTAGCTGCAAGGGAGTCTAATAAATATAATGTTTAACTTTCCAGCTTCTCTAGTTCAGGAGAAAACCTATCTCCTCACCCTGGATGGTGAGGAGTTCCAATCTACCAAAATACCACAAGTCTCTGAGGTAATCAGGGAAATTTGAATCATTTCCACTTTTAAAGATGGAAAATCTGAGTCTTGGTGAAGTTAGATGATAGTACCTGTTGATTAGTTCTCAAAATTATTTGGGAAATAAGTAAGAATAAATTATTTTCCCAGAGCCAAAAAGCAAATTTCTGTTGTCCTTTAAGACCCAAGTGAAGGGGACTTCTCAATGACACTTGGCCTTACTCCTGAAGACAAGGTTAATGCTACTGAATATGTACACACACACACACACACACACACACACAGACTTTGATATTTTTATCATGTTGCCTACTGTAATATATATATATGTGTGTGTGTGTATATATATAAATGTTTATTTTTGAGAGAGAGACAGAATGCAAGCAGGGGACGGGCAGAGAGAGAGGGACACACTGAGTTTGAAGCAGGCTTCAGGCTCCGAGCTGTCAGCACAGCCTGGTGTGGGACTCGAACTCACAAATTGTGAGATCATGACCTGAGCCAAAGCCTGATGTTTAACAGACTGAGCCACCCAGGCTCCCCTATATTTTGAGAATCAGTTTACATGTCTGTTTCCCTAAATAGAATGAAATTCTCAAAGTCAAGGATGGCATCTAATATGCTTACCACTGTGTTTATTCATTGTCCTTAACTCATAGGAGGTAAAATCAATAATTGGTTCATTGACTTAATAAGTGTAAAGCTCTGGGCTTTTGACTCCAGTCCAGTGCTCTTTGCACCCTGCCACACTACTTCTAGCCAACTTTGCCTGAAACCCATTGGCTTTGCTATTAATGTATTCACTCATGCAAGAATATTTATTAAGCCACTGCAATGCACCTGTGTTTGGCACAGGAGACGCAATATGAACAAAAACAGACTCAGTTTCAGCTCTCATGGAGACTACAGTTTAGCAGAGAAGACTGATATTAATCAATTGGTCGCACAAAGAAATGTAAAACTATAGTAATGCTAACAGTACCACAAAGGAGTTTAAAAGAGAAACACTTTGTACTCTACTTACAAAACATCTGACACTAGATATGTGGGCTTTTCCACACCAAGCAATTCTCCAATTCTCAGCTGGCACCAACTGCGTGTCCTACAATTTAACTCAATTCTTACACTAACTGCTCACAATTAGCACAGACTCCACAGGTTAAAGGTTCAGTTCCACAAGACTGCCCCTACTTCAGATGCCCGTCCTAAGTCATAGGTTGTGATCTGTGCTTCTGACCAACTGGCAATAAATTGGGGGTTCCTACAACTGCTTCTTCAGGTTCAATTATTTTGGGGGGTGCCTCAAAGAATCCAGAGAAGCAGTTTACTTACTATTGTCAATTTATTATAAGAGATACAATCCAGGAACAGCCAAATATTAGAGATGCATAGGGTAAAGTTTGTGGGAAGGGGCACGGAGTGTCCATGCCTTCCCTACTATTCACCACCCCAGAAGCTCTCTAAATCCTACTATTTAGGGGTTTACAGAAGTCCCCACTTTTAGGCACAATTGATTAAGTCATTGGCCATTGGTGATTGACCTCAACCTCCAGTCTCTCTTGAGGAAAAGGGGGAGTGAAAATTCCAACTCTCTCATCACACAGTTGATTCCTCTGGCAAGAGGCCCCCAACCTCCAAGAGTCACCTCATTAACATAAACTCAAGGATAGAGTGGTATGGGAGTGCTTAACAGAAGGCTTGGACTACACAAGGACATCAGGGAAGGTCTGCCTAAAGCAGGGATGATAGCTGAGACCTGAACCATAGCAGCGACTACATGATGCAACAGTGTAGGGCAATATATTCCATGAGAATGAGAATAGTCATGCAAAGGCCTTGTGGTAGGAGAAACTGAAGGAACACCAGATGGTTCTAGATGGGGATGGAAAGGGACAACGGAGTTAGACCCCATAGGGCTTATAGGGCAAATGAAGGATGTTTTTCTTTATTTCCTCAGGGGAAAGGGAGTGTCTGATGTGTTTACATGCGTGCTATAACCTCAGTATGTATGATCACATACATTCATGCATTCGACATTCCACGGCATTCCACGGCATTCCATGGCATTCCACTCTGGGCAGGTAAGGGAAGTCGAGCAGAGCTGCATTCACCAGTAGCCCCATACACTTGTTCCAACTTTCCAAGATTGAATCATATTTCGAAACCATAGAAATATATGCTATGCACACACACACACACATACACACACACACACACACACACACACAAATGCCTTTCCAAAGAGCACTTTGGAGAGAAACAACTTGGTTATATCACTAACATACAGAGGCACAGAGAGATTTATATTGGCTTTTTGCATTTAATTTATTTTGCAGAAAGAAATTTAAAAGTCTTTGGGATTGGAGGTTTCCTTTGAACTAACATCAAACCACCAGACCTGCTAAGGAAGGTTCAGCCAAGCTTTGATATGCCTCAGCACACACATAGCATTGCTTCTGCTTTGGACGTGCAAAGGGAAGGAAAAAAATAGCACTGTGCATAGCAAATCACTCCTTATTAAAAATAATTAGCAGAGATAGTGCATAAGTCACTTTTAAACCCCTCGTTTTCGCTAATGATCCTCTTAACTATACACAAAGACCAAATCCCTAAACCCTGCTTTGGATATTTTAGAAAATATCTTTTACTTTATCCAAGATCTTAAGGAAGAAACTGCACTCAGGCCACACAAAATAATATTTAAACTGACTTTTTTCCTTGTTTTTAAATCTCCATTCCTTTCACTCTTAAATTTGGGGTTTGTCATGATTTAGCTGAGAACTAACTGAATTTATTCCTTCCAAATTTTTATTTCATTAGAGGGCATGGATTAGATCAGCAACCACCATTAAATTCTTATGGGATTTTTAAACATTTCTGTGGGTTAATTGGAAATTTTACACAAAACAGGGAAAATGTAGTTTTTGGGATAGACTTAAGTTATCTTAACCTTGACTTTACATGAACTCAAAATTAATACCAGTAAAATTCATTTTATGTTCATGGTCAATCTAACCTGGCTCTGCTCCTTCCCAACCACATGACCTTAACAAGTCACTTAGCCCATCTGAGGTTTCATTTGCTTACCTTTCAAATAGGATAATAATCAAGGTAAGGTTTAAGGACAAAGTTTTAAAGCAAAAAATGAGGTTATTAGACCTGTGTTTCTGAGGAACACTGGGAATACTGACTTTTCCAGAACCTTGGTACATTAGTCTCTACCACAGTTGATTCCCACTGTACTGAAAAATGAGCCATATTTATTATTGCTTTGGTGCTTCTGTACATTCTTATACCCCTCCATCTGAAATTCCCCAACTTCTGTATCTTGAGTTGATCATGCCCTACTCTGTGTTTTCATGATCTTCCCACAGCTTATTTCACCATATTATAATTATTTATTTATGTCACTGGCCCTCTCAACTAGGTGGTTTGTTCCTTAGGGCAAAAAGAATGTGTTATTCATCTCTATATCGTTAGCCCCCATCAGATTTCCTGGCATAAAATATTCATTCACCGAATAAATAAATTCACAATGATATGTAATAAGTCTAGCTGAAACATGTAAGTTACAGGAAGACTAGGAATTATAACACTATATATCAAGTTTACTAAACACTGGTTTATCTCTGTTCAAACACCATAGGCAATTCTACTTGGTGGTAGAAACTCCAAGAGTGAACTCTACCTTTAACCAAATCCACTCAGTCTAAAGTTACCCTCTGCCTCTTATTCTTTCTTGCTCTTTGTTTATTTCTATCTCAAGAATAATCACAATTCATAACAATCACCTCTTGTTACTACTAGTTTTTCCCCATTGGAAGTTCTCAATGGCAGGGATTTTCTCTGTCCTGCTCATTGCGGAAGCACAGCTCATAACATACAGTAGGTTCTCAAAAAAATGCATTCAGGAAATGAGTGAAATCACCAAGTATGGAACAAACTATTTTATAGAATCTCTGCATTTTGTCAGCTACTTGTATTACACTTTCAACATGATTAAAGGAAGTTATCATTCCAGCCTTATTGGAACCTAAAGGGGGCCCAATAAATAACACTCTTTTCCCCTTCCTTTTTTTTTTAAGTTTACTTATTAATTTTGAGAGATAGCACAAGAGGGGGTGGGGCAGAGAGAAGGAGAGAGAAAGAATCCCAAGCAGGGATTGGGAGCTGGCAGCATGGAGCCTGACGCTGAGCCAAGATCAAGAGTCAGATGCTTAACCGACTGACCCATCCAGGCACCCCCTTTTCTCCTTTCTGAACCAGTTGAGAATTGAAACAAAAAAGTTGGTAGTTAAAAAAATCAAAATTTTATCTTTATTAACAATCAAGCTAAAGTCAAAGAGCTTGGCAAATGAGTCCATGGTACTATACCTCAGAACCCTATAAAGTCAAACCCTAATCTCTGGGCAGTCTCTGCTCACAGGTGAAGCAGCTTCCCTTGAAAAAATATGGCACATGCTACAACATGGATGAAACTTGAGTACATTCTTCTAAGGAAATAAGCCAGTTGCAGAATGAAAAATAGTATATGATTCCACTTACATTAGGAACCTAACGTAGTCAAAAGCATAGAGACAGAATATAGAATTGAGGTTGCCAAGGACTAGGGAGAAAAGTGAATGGGGAGTTATTATTAAAAAAGATGAAATTTCAGTTGTACAGGGTGAAAAGATCCCTGTAATGGATGGTGATAATGACTGTACAGCATTTCGAATGTATTTGATATCACTGAACTGTACTCTAAAAAATGGCTAAGATGGTAAATTTTATGTTGCATGTATTTTACCAAATGGGGTGGGGGAGAGACAAAAAATATTACGGCAGAGAAAGGCAGAGGAAAACAGTTTCCCCATGGACAACTCATCCCTAAGAGCAAATGTGGAAAGGCTTGGGTCCCAGATGCACAGGTTCATTGTCCGCACTCACTGACGAGACATCCCTCCACCTCCCTTAGGCAGAGAGAAGGAAGAAGAGGTCAGTCAACAAATGTGGTTCCCAGGCCCTCCTGTGGAGGAAAATAACAGGAGTGAAGAAGAGGTTTCCCCTCTCCCATCACCAAGTAGCCTGCACTGCAAATACACCTACTTTCAGACACTCTCGGTCAAGGCTCTGAATATAGCCACATGCATAAAGTCTACTGATTAACCTTAATGATTAGAAGAGAGAGCAGATAACATAACTGTCATCAACGAAACAACCAAAGACCCAGGCAACCTAGTTAATTTTGTCACTTTCTATCAGTTTGGAGACCCACAATACTACTGGCCAGTAATATAACTTAGGAAAAAAATACTTTCTAACACCCTTCATGGGTCCAGCTTTGATCACGTGACTTATTCTACAACCTCCCAGCCACTTTTTCCCCTGATTTGGCCCAAAGCACTCCCGGCCACTGAGCTGCCAGGGAGAGTAAGAACTTCGCCTTTGTCAGTTGAAGCCACATAGGATATTTTTAAATATTCAAGATCCTCTCTATGGAAATCATTCTTTTCCTGGAAGGCCAGTGGCATTGTGCCTAAGGAAGTCTCCGGAAGCAGTGCTCTCTGGCTGCCAAGCCAGATAGTGTAAGGCAGGTGAAGAGCAAGGAAGAGATCCTTAACTTCTTCAAAAATACTTCTCCAGGATGCCAAAAAGGAGAAACTCTGAAAGGCATTTTCCCCAGATCTCTCAGGCTACTGGGAGCAGATCTTCTGTGCAAGGGTTAAAGAGAATTTATACTTGGCCAAAACAGAGAGGAAAAACCTTACTATAAATGTGTGAAGATTTGGTCTTTTCAGGTGCCTGCCTTTTGAGCTCAAAGAAGAAAAACTAAAGGGTTGGAGAAGGGGAGGCCCTTAAAAGTACTAAGTAATTTTTTTTCCTGCTTTGCTTTTCCCCTGTGTAGAGCAAACTCTTATGTTACATCCCAGCCTGGAATAAATCTTCTGGGCTGAATGATAAATCAGGGATTGTAATGGAAATCACTATTGACCTTTAAAAGGGCACTGTCTTTATATTTTCACACTGTGCTGTTTGAAATGTCGACTCAGAATCGGGAAAATAATATGCCATCGATTTCTCTCCATACGTCTTACAAGAGAGCTTGAAATTGACCTGGAAAGCATCAGTATGGGTTTTCTCATTATGGTTTCAACATCCTCGGAAATGGTGATTAATGATTCAGTCCTGGGAACAGCATTGTTAGACCTTGTAATTACTTTGTGAATTGTGTCCAAACAGCAGCTAGGTTACCCTGTCCATATCAACCCCAAGAAGTGAGTGCATTTTAACTCTCATGTGGTAAAACCCTGTGGTTCTTGATTATAAGCCCATGAGGGTACTATTTCCTCATATTATTGTTTATCTTGTTTATTGTCTTCCCCTTGTCCAATAATTCCTTTTTTATTTTTCCTTTCTTTTCCTCATGTACAAGGCCTCTCTAGCAATTGGTTATTTGTAGTTTTTCATTCTTCATTATTTTTATTTCTAATTCTCTATTTTTCCTCCAATTTCATACATCTCTCTAATTTGCTGGTCTTTTTCATAGCTTCTGTTTCTTTTTCTGACTGATTTATCCATTCCATCTCTCATTCACTCTGGAAGAATCTTTTAAAAACCATCTAGATTCTCTTAGACTTGCCAATTTTGACAAAGAGTATGGTATGTCTTCCCTCCCCTGCCTTAATCTTAGTATGTCCTGACCCAGGCAGGGTGGCTGAACCGTATACAGCTGTCCCTTGCAGCCAGCTCTCCCAGCCAACTGACTAGACAGGTGGCTGCAGACTTTCACTTAAACACGGAAGCTGAGGAGTGTTCATTTTAAAAGTAGCTAGAGTGGCACCTGGGCAGTTCAGTTGGTTAAGCATCCAATTTCGGCTCAGGTCATGATCTCACAGTCCGTGAGTTTGAGCCCAGTGTCGGGCTCTAGGCTGCCAGTTCAGAGCCGGGAGCCTGCTTCAGATTCTGTGTCTTCCTCTCTCTCTCTCTCTCTGCCCCTCCCTTGCCCTCACTCTGTCTCTCTCTCTCTCTCTCTTTCAAGAATAATGAATAAACATTAAATAAATAAATGAATGAATGAATGAATAAAAGTAGCTAGATAGAAATGATGAATATTTTTCTGTTAAAAAAAATTTTAGGGGCACCTGGGTGGCTCAGTCGGTTGAGCGGCTGGCTTCGGCTCAAGTCATAATCTCACGGTTCGTGGGTTCGAGACCCACATCAGGCTCTATGCTGACTGCTAGCTCAGAGCCTGGAGCCTGCTTCAGATTCTGTGTCTCCCTTTCTCTCTGACCCTTCCCTGCTCGCACTGTCTCTCTCTGTCTCTCAAAAATAAATAAAAGACCCACAAAAAAATTAAAAAATTTTTAAAATAGCTTTTAGTTGATGTGGCTCAGCTGAGCAGCTCTGAAGCGTCTGTTGTCGCTGTTCCGCAGACGCTAGGGGAACTTCCACTCAAAATTTGCTTTGGGGGCATCTGGGTGGCTCAGTTGGTTGAGGATTCAACTTCAGATCAGGTCATGATCTCCTGGTTGTTGAATTCGAGCCCCTGGAGCCTGCTTCGGATTCTGTGTCTCACTCTCCCTCTGCTCCTCCCCTGTTCATGCTCAGTCTCTCACTCTCTCTCTGTCTCAAAAATAAACATTAAAACAAATTGTCTTGAATGTTGACTGATGATGACACACTTACATCAAAAGGCTATGGAAAGGCTTATTTACAAAACTGAGGCTTTTTGGGGGAGAGTGGGGCAGCCCATCTCCCCAGCTAGGTCCAAAATAGCTTGAGAACACAAGGAAAGGAGGCTTGGTTGGGTTACGTGTTGTGGATAGGGACAGAGTGAGGGTTCCCACATGCTGGCTGGGGCTGGCATGCTTTACATTTCCCGCCAGTGCCAAGGAAGAGAGCTCCCTGGCTTTCTTATCAGGTTGGCCAGATATTGGGCAGAGAAGGAGAGAAAGAAATGAAGCTTAAAAGCTGTCAACAGTTGAGCATCAGAAAATGGCATCAGACTCCTTACAAGATCTCTGATCAAGACAACTAAAAGCAGGCTGACAGTCAAAGACCTAAACCACAACTGGAGAAAGCCAGGTGTAGGGGAGAGGGAGAGAGAATGCTTCATAGAATCTCTGGAGCTTGGAAAAAGAGAAGCGTCCCACACACAAGGTAAGCTCATTCACAAAATCTCTTTGGCCAAAGGTACCTACAGTCTTACCCAAATTAAAAAGCAAAGAAGAAAAGCTCACCCTACATTTAGATGAAGTACTTGGCCACAAGACGTGATTTGAACTTCACAAAAAATGTTCCTTTGCCCAAAACATCTTCTGTCTCATGGACACCCTAGAGTTAGATACACGCAATCAGCCCTCTGTTAAATTCGGGAGTCAAAGATTCCCGAATAGCACTGAAGAAAGAGCATATTTTGTGGACCTGGATTCAATGGCCCCTTTGCCACTTCTGTGATCTGGAGAAATGTGCACATTTCTGAGTCCTGGGTTCTGCTTCTGCGTAATGGGGATAAATAATACTTACTCCATTTTAGCAATTCTAAAATGTACTTCCATTTTGACACTTCTAAAAACTAGATACAGTCAGGGGCTTTTATAAACTTTAACTGGAAACTTTTTTTTTTCTCAGTGGCACATAAAATAATGGTGCCTCTGTGGCATCTAAATGAAACACAGTAGTTTATATGACTTAGCAAATACAAGTGTGAAAATACTTCATCTCTCTAAAAAGTACAGTAGTACATATAACGTATTCAATACAGTGTATGGCTCAGGGAAGGAGACCCTAGTATTATTATAACTCCAATTCTGATTGATTTGAAGACAAGATGGTGTTTTATTTATTCCCCAAATATTGACTATTCTGTGGGTGCTTGCCAGGCTCTAGAATCAGACTCAGTGGTTCTGAATCTTGTCTCTGCCACTAACTCTGAGCAATTTCCATAGTTCCCTTTAGTGCCCTCTTTAGTATCTGCCAAATGGGAATTACAGAACCTGCTTCAGAAAGTATGGGCGGACCTTAAATGAGTCAATCCATGAAGAGAGCCTAGCACAGTGCCTGGCAAGTGGAAGTCTTCAATGAATGCTAGTTATCATCTTTAGTGAGCTTTGAAGAAGCACCTGGTCCAGTTATAGAGATGGCCCACAAAGAGAGAATTACAATACCACCAGTGAAGGC
Organism: Suricata suricatta; assembly: GCF_006229205.1. NCBI lineage: Eukaryota > Metazoa > Chordata > Mammalia > Carnivora > Herpestidae > Suricata > Suricata suricatta. The sequence goes on along the minus strand of NC_043709.1, from coordinate 21,863,540 downwards.
TGGCCGCTCTTCACACACTGTCCTTGTATAAGTCATGTCAATGTCCTCCAGTCCAAGACCATCCAGGAACATGCCTGAGGTCAAATAGAGTCAGGGCTGCTCCCTGCTATGGAGACACTTCACACCATAAGGAATCATAAAAAGTGTCTCAGAAAGAGGGTATCCGGAAGGGCCTGCTCTAGATGTTGGGTCTGTGTTTGCTGATTTGGTTGAGGGCTCCAGAAGGTGAATTGGGAATTGTCAGAAAGGAGGGAGATTTAATGATTATCTTAATTTTTATCTAGTGGACAAGAAGAAAGGAGCAAGGCTTGAGTAGTCATTGAAGAAAAAACAGTTGTCACTCTTGTTAGCCAGGAGGGGGGGTTGTTAGGTCATTTTTGCAGTTGCATGGTATCTGTTTATCCTGGTTCAAGCATAATTATGGACTTGCCTTGTTTTTATCTTATTCTAGCACATTCATGAAAGTCCTCCTCTGATGTTGATATTCTCTGAAACTACTAATGTTCACCAAGGGAATGGCATGACCCAATTGGTTGTAAGTAAGCCTGCTGCGGATGATCAACTTTGCCCGGGACTGAGGAAGCCCCAGATTGAGTGACTGGGACACAGGACTTTCAGTGCTAAAATACAGACAGTCATAAGCAAACAGGGACACAGGGTCAGCCTAGCTGTCAGGGCTGACTTTGTTTCTCTGGTCCTCTTCCCTTTTGATAATATAAGCTGTGAATTACCTAATTTATACTTTTTGACTGACTCATTTGTCTATATATGAGGATGTGTTTTGGAGGCAGAGTCACAGCTCTATCATCTACCAGCTACATGATCTTAAACAAATTACTCAATGTCCCCAAGTCTCTGTTTCCTCTGCTCTAAAATGAGATTGGTGAGTACTTTATGTGAAGTCTTAAGATAATGATGTCTTCACTAATGCCTTGCACGTCATGGGCCCCCACTGATGTTTCTCCTCTTTCCTCCTCCACCCCTACCCCATTCCATATCAGCAGTGTGCCATTTCATGCAATGGCCTTGGATTAACAATTATATCTTGATAACCTTATTTGAAAAGTTCTTAGCATGGTTCCAGGTGCCTATAAACACTTTAAAAATTATTGTAGTAGAGTATCACCATTCCTTTTTTCTTCTCTACAGTACCTCCACTTGTTTCTTATGCTTCTCAATTCCCTTTCCCTAAGGAAACTTAGACCTGTAAGTAATGAAAATAATAACAAACTCTGCATTGCTGGAACACTTTATAGTTTATAAAATGCATTTCATGAAAACAAACAAAAGCCACAAAAAAAAAATCTTGGAGGCAACTATTATTACTCTCCTGTTCATAGATTAGCAAATTGAGGCTTGCAAAAGCTATATGCCTGATCAAGATCACATGGCTAGTAAAGAAATAGAACGAGCCTTCTGAGTCTCCACTGTGCCCTAAAACATCTGTCCCCAGGAGTTCAAAAAACTGGACACCAAAGCATCCCCATTCCTCACATTACAGAGACCCTGGGCAGGGCCTTTGTACCAGATGTGGCTATAGAGGTGAGCAGCTGTCATCTGTAATTTCCTGTGCTGTCTCCTGGAGTCCACAGCTTAATTTCACTTTAAATCCAGCATGGCTCCTGCCAGACCCATGAGAAAATCCCATGTGAGGTGGAACCATTGAAATCTGATTCAGAGCTTTCTGCTGAGTCTTCCTCGGACTATCAATTCAGCTTCAGCTTGGCAGCTGGGCTCGGCTGGGACTGGGTAATTCCAATTTCCTTTGATTTGCCATTCCTTTCCTTATTGCCCCGAGAAGGGATGCCAAATGGACCCACAAATGTCTCACTTTGGAATCCTTTAAGTGCCATAGCATAAGCAGAAATTACAAAATCGGGTTTGATATTTCACTCAGACAAGTCTCTGTCTGGAGTTCTTGCATGGAAAAAGCATTTGCAGTATGCAGATGGAGGGTGTGAGCCTGGCAGGGGACCCAGGAATGCAAGATTAAGAGCCTTGAGTCCTAGTAGCTGAAGGTGTGTGAACACAAGATACCTTTTCAGGGTATTGAAAGCCAGTGGGATTTGTGGTGAGGCAGAAAGAGGCTAAGGTTTGGGGTCAGTTGACCCAGGTTCAAATATCAGCTCCCATGCTCCACACTCAGTCTCTCCAAGTTTGGGCTCTTCTTTGTAACAAGAAAACAATAATGCCTGGCCAGCTTTTCTCTTTAGGGTGGTCCTGAGCTAACAGACATAAAAGCACTTTAGAAACTGGAAATCGCTAGACAAGCATAAACGGTTAATATTACAGTGCAGCTGTCTAAAGTTTGCAATGCAGTTTCCAGACAGAGGTTCACTATGCATTCCAATTCTCTTTAGTCTTTGTTTTTCCTTCCGGTTCCTTTGATCTCCCTACAAAAGCTCAAAGTAGCTAAAGAACAGGTCTGCATTTGTTTCAAAATTCACACAGTAATTCAAGCCAGTATGTGGTATTCCAACCCAAAATGACAGTCCCAGAAAGCTTAAGTGACTGAAAGGAGGGGGAAACACTTTTCACTCACAATATGCTTTTTGGTCTTTGTTTCTCTAATCTATAAGGCAATTTTATATTTGGATTCAAAGGAGGGAAAAAACGGAAAATAAGAGAACTTGAGCATTGGAAAGGAAAATTACATCTCATATTTAAGGATGCCTGAAAAGAGATTACATTTATAAAGTTAATTGGCAGTGTAAAATAGTAGTTGTGAATACACAGCCATAGAGAAATAAAATCATCAACGCGGAGTTCCATGTATTTGCAAATTTTGCTAGGCAAAGATAAATTTGCTTATCAAGACTCTACAATTCTAGTAGATTCTTATCTTTTCCTAGGGAAAGAGTCTTAGAAACTAAGACTCACCTGTTCTTTATAGCTTAATAATATTTTCTTTCACCCACATAGGGGTGAACATGTTTTCTAGGAACATACAATACTATTTATAAGCAATCCACAAAGGACTGAGACTCAGAAAGTCCAGAAATATGTTTCTCTCTGTGTGTGCTGTCCTTCCAACCTGGCCCTGCTTCTGTTCACTGTAGCCCCCCTATTAAATGTTTTCAGCCGAATCTTTATGTTTCAAGTTTTGCCATTTCAACAAGATGATTGATAAGTTGAGCCTCTCTGGGAACAGATGACAGGCAGGACACGTGCATACATCCTGACCGCACTGCATGAAATCCTTCTACAACTCTAACCAGCCCACAGACAATGGAATCTGGATTTGGCGGTTGAATCCTGGACTCATTCCAGAAGAGTTAGTTCAGGAAATACCAAAGGTCCTCCCCACTGTTCCTTCACTTTCAAGGCTGTGCCTCTGCGTGAAGGGGTGTGGTGTAGGCAAGCTTCCAATGCTGGATGTTGCAAATTGGAAATTTTCTTAATTCGCCACAAGAGGGCCTCACTATTCAGACCCCCGTAATATGTTTAGGTTGCCGTTTTAGTCCTCAGAGCAGATGGCAGGCACAGAGGTGTTATTTTTGTTGTTGTTCCCTTTTTTTTTTAATTATTCTCAAGTTAGTTAACACACAGTGTAGTCTTGGCTTAAGGCGTAGAACCCAGTGATTCACCACTTGCATACGATACCCAGTGTTCATCCTAACGAGTGCCCACAGAGATGTATCTTAAAGACTGCCATCGAAATCATTTTGGGAAGTGACAGCTTTTCTGTTGTTGTCCAGATTCCTCATCTAGCTAACCAATCACAATGTAGGTGTAGAGTCTCCAGTGGAGGAAAAGAGAATATTGTGCATTTTTTAACTCTGGTGTTACAGCCAAAATGTTTTCTCTTCAGCATTACATACTTGTGTTGAATTTCCCTGGTATCCCAATGCATAGCAATAATTCCACTATTTAATAAGTATATTCCCGTATTTTTTTAAATTGATATACTGAAGACTAAACACATCATAAATTGCTTCTGCGAAAGATCATAACTATCTTCCATCACCTATACCTCATCATCGAGTATTTCATTTTTAATATTTCTTTTGTAGAAGATGTCCCTTTCTAGGTCTCCCCATGTCGTGCACCAGGGTTTGGGTAAAATTGCACATCACATGGCTTGGGCCAAGGAATAGGCCTAGTGGGAGAAAGAAAAAATTTCAAGGCCAGGGTCAGCATGACAAGGGCCCATAGTTGCTCCCTCACCCCATGAAGTGCCTGCCAGGGCTGCCCAGCTCCTAGTCCTCCTTCTACTACAAGCATGAGAGAGCAGCCATGTCAGTTTGCCACACCAGCTGGACTGGGGGCGCCAGCTATTTTCAGGAGTTATCTTAGAATGGCAGCTGCCCAGCCCCTGTGGCCTATGGTGCCTCAAGGATATTTCAGTCCAGTCTCTCCCAGGACAGAGGGAGGAAGCTCAAGTTCCATGAGAAGGTGAGCTTGAGCGCTGCCCCTCCACCTGGAAGAAGAGCAGGGCCCAGGATCCTAGTAGCCTCTGGCCCAGAAAGCCCAGGTTTATTCATCTGCCAGAGTCGGCCTAACAAAATGCTACAGTCGGTGTGGCTCTAACAAAAGAAATGTATGTCTCACAGTTTTGCAGGCTGGAAGTCCAAGATTGCCAGTGTCCAGCTCCAGCAGGTCTAGTGTTCCCCTGAAGGATGACGGTGTAAGCCAGAGAGAGGGAGAGAGCCTTGAGTTTCATTCTGATCACCAGACAGGCACCCCTGTCTCTACCATTCTGGCAGGCATCTCTGCCCTGGTTGGTTCTCAAGCTTTATTTATGGCAAAAGGTACAAGGACCAGAAAGAGCAGTAAATGATCTCTCACAGATAAGTTTTACAATTTTCCAGGACATGGGTTCTGCAGAAGTTACAATTCTAGTAGTAATGACTGTCATAAAAAACTTAGCTATAGGCACTTATGTTGTCATAGGTGTTTTTTACAAAACCTCAGGTCTAGCCATAAGGAAGCGCCCTTTAACTAAGAGGCAAACAGCATTGTTTAGTAAAGGTCAGTTTTTTATGAGTAAGGGTCATTAGGCTGTTTATAACCCTAAGAGAAAGTTTCCAGAGAAACAGGTTCTCAGGAGACACAATGCCTGCTCTCACAGTCCCAAAGATGATTGATACATTTTATTGCAGTAGTGACTGTCACAAAGGCGTTCAGGCCCAGAAGGTAGTCAGCTATCAGTTAATTGCTTAGGGGAAAATTGTATGTTGCATTAAGGTGTATCTAGCTTACTCATCCTTTCCCTGACCAGGTGCAATCATGCCTCAGGGACAGGACAGGGGGACAGGCCGCTCCTGACACTAATCAGCAAAGTACTCTGAGGTTTGGTGCCCAAGCTGAAATGAAAAGTTTCAAGAGGGAAGATTTTGGGAGCTGTCTGGGGGCAAGAGACTGTGCAAACTTGCCGTGCCCTCACCAGGAATTTTCACTCTACCCGTGAGTTCAAATAGCTCCCAACACAAGATCAAGGTGTTGGCAGGCTTTGTTCCTCTGAGGCCTCTCTCCTTAGCTTAGCTGCCTTCTTGCTTGGTCACTAGGTCCCCAATGTGGCCTTTTCTCTGTGCACCTGCACTCCTGATGTGTCTTCCTCTTTTTATAAGGACATCAGTTGTATTGGATTAGGGGCCCATCTTATGACTTCAATTAACCTTAATTATTTCCTTCCAGACCTTTGCTCCAAACACTGTCAGATTAGAAGTTAGGGCTTCAACCTGTGACCCTTGATGGGGGTTACAATTTAGTCCATAATGCTTAGTAAGCACACAGGGTTATTTGGGATGATCCTGCTCCTTGTATTATATTGAGTCAATTGATTAAGCAAAATGTGGTATAACAACATAGTTTGAATTTCCATTTCTTTGATTACTAGTGAAATTACATGCCTTTTAACATACTTCTTGGCCAGTTACATTCCTTCTGTGATCTATTTCTGCACTTTGCTCATGTTTTTCTTTGAGGGCATTAGTATATACTCTTTAATTTGTCAACTATTTTTGTATAGAATGCCTTTTACTCCATTAAGTTTATCATGTGTTCTCTATCAATTGGATATGCTGATGACATATTTTGCATTAATATAAAGGATGTTAGTTGGTTATGTCTCCAATATCTCTACCCCTTCCCTGTAGCCTCCTAATACTTGTCAGAGGATCCAAGTGGTTCAAGCAAAGCTGACTCTATCCCCAGCTCCAGGTCAGACAGAGGTCTTGACAAAGCCAATCATCACAAGCCATGCCACATGACAGGTACAGGCCTGGGATGTGACCTAAGTCAGTCTAATCAAGATGAATTGCAGAGGCCTTGCTCTACTTGCTAACACAAAGATATCCCCTATTTCTTCCCAAACAAGAAAACTGAAACATACAGCCTCATGAACTGCTGTCAACCATCATGGGGAATCTGCTTCGAATGAAGCTCACAGCCAAAGAAAGCACACCAGAAAAGGGGTCAACTGAGCGTATTTGGTGTTCTGTTCAACCACCACATCAAGCCTCACCAGAAGGAAGCCTGCCTTAAAATTTTTCAATTCTATGAACCGAGGCTTATATATATATGTACTTATACACACTGGAATAGCCATTCTGTTGTACGTGACTGGCCATCCATTCCTATTAGTCAGTTATCTTTTATAACTGGTCAATACTCATGCGGCACTGGTTGTTAAATATTTTTAATATCATCCCTGTATGTGCCAATAATTGTCTTTTATTATTAAACTGGTTTGAGTAAGATTTGATTTTTGTTTAATGTATTAGCTACCGAGTTTTGGGGGTTTGTCTAGTACAGCAGCTAGTGCTGCCTTAACCAGTATACAGGGAAAGGCCTTTTCTTCGAATATCAATTTGCTAATTGAATCCTGTAGTGGAGCACCTGCGTGGCTCAGTCAGTTGAACATTCCACTCTTGATTTTGGCTCTCCGGTCATGATCCCAGGGTTGTGGGATCAAACCCCATGTTGGGCTCTGCGCCGAGTGTGGAGCCTGCTTATGATTCTCTCTCCCTCTGCCCCTCTCCCAATTCATGCTCTTTCTCTCTCTCTCTCTAAAATAAAAATAAATAAATAAATTTTTTAAAGAATTCTGTACGATCTTTTTAATGTAAACCAAATCCTTAATGCATTGCTTTTTTCCCATTCAGTTTCTTTGAAGAAGAGAATTTTAAGTTGTTCATAAAGCAATATGTGTGCAAATTTCTTCTAGACTTTGTACCTTTTTCCCAAATTTTATAATTGTCTCATCCTTACCTAACTTAATTATTTAGTGACTTGTGCTGGGTTCTTCCAATACATTCAATTTAGCTATCCTGGGAACAATTCTTTTTCCATACTCATATTTCATCAGTGTACATAAATATTTAATTAGATTACATAAATGCAGTTGACATAAACTGGATTGAAAGCCTGTTACTATCAGAGCAAAACTGCAAGAACACACCAGAGCAAATTGGTCATAAGCATTCACTCTGTGCGGACATCAGTCAGTGTGTTTTACAGAGGAAATGATGAATTTTTCTTAATCTGATGAATTGATTAAGTGGAGATAGGTCAACTGGATGCAATTGATGCAATTTCCTTACTATTTCACTTCAGAATTTTCCATATGTTTGCATAGAAAACTGCTCTGTGCTTAGATATTTTCATTGTTTACATCTCAGGTCCAAGTGGAAATGTGCTAGCTTTATAGAATAAATTTGATAATATCGCTTATTTCTATATAATTTACAGAACATAAAAATTATGTGTTTCTTGGGGCACCTAGGTGGTTCATTCAGTCAGTCGATTGGGCATCCAACTCTTTTTTTTTATGTTTTTTTATTTCTTTTTGAGAGACAGAGAGAGACAATGCAAACAGGGGAGGGTCACAGAGAGAGAGGAATATACAGAATCTGAAGCAGGCTCCAGGCTCTGAGCTAGCTGTTAGCACAGGCCCGATGCCGGACTCGAACCCACAAACTGTGAGATCATGACCTGAGACAAAGCCAGACGCTTGACTGACTAAGCCATCCAGGCGCCCCTAGGCACCCAACTCTTGATCTTAGCTCAGGTCACGATCTCACAAGCATAGGATTGAGCCCGAGCCCTGCATCAGCCTCTGTGCTGGCAAAACGGACCTACTTGGAATTCTCTCTCTCTCCCTCTCTGTCTGCCCCTCCCCTGTTCATGCTCTCTCTCTCTCAAAATAAATAATAAACAATTTTTTAAATTTTAGAATTATGTGTTTCCTAAAGAAATTCATGAATAAAATTGTCAGACATGAGAATATCTTTGGGAGGTATTCTTTTAGGATTTCCTCCAGGATTGTTGTTCTAATCAGAGTTTCCACTTCGTAAGTCAGTTTTAGAAATGTGTTTTCTCAGAAAACCATCTACTTCATTAGGGAGATTTCTAAACATATTAGCATAGAGTCAGGCATAACATTCTCCTTTTAACTTTTAATTATGGAAAATTTTAAGCATCCATAAGAGGAGGAAACCCGGGTGTAATGAACCCATGTACCCATTACCCAGCTTCAACTGTAATCAACATTTTTGTCAATATTTTTTCACCCATTCCCCTACCACTTTTTAAACACAGCACTGTATTTTAAAGCAAATCCTAGATTTCCCATCATCTCACCCATATAAACGTGTGTAATACTTCTTAGAAAGGAACTTTTTTATTTTTCCTTATTTTTTAAGGTTTATTTATTTTTGAGAGAGAGACAGAGTGACAGAGTGAGAACAGGGGAGGGGCAGAGAGAGGGGGGAACACAGAATCTGAAGCAGGTTCCAGGCTCTGAACTGTTAGCAGAGAGCCGGATGCAGGGCTCAAACACATGAACCTGAGATCATGCCCTGAGCTGAAGTCAGACACTTAACCCACTGAGCCACCCACATGCCCCAAAAGGAATTTTTTATATAAAAGTTTAACTTCTTCTATGTCTACCATCTTATGTCATTTCTCATTTTTCTCTTTTCTTCTCTACTTTCCCAAGGTTTTCTTAAAAATATTGATGTTTCAGTGAATAGGCTCTCAGATGAATGCATCAATTTTACAGTATTTCTGTTTTCTAATTCAAAGATGTCTATGAATAGTTTATTTAATACTTCCTTCTTCCTACTCCTTGAACATTGGTTCAATTTCTTTTTCTTAGGTGGAAGGCTTACTTTGTTGAATAATGATGTCCCTTGAGACATGCTTTTGAATACAACTTTGGCCTCATTTCTCATGGTGTTATCATTTTTCACACATTCTAAATGGTCTACAATTGTGGTTTTTAAGGCCTACCTTAAGTCATGATTTAAATAATTTATTTTTCCCCCATTTCTAAGTGTATGTGAGTTTATTATTTTAAATGCATATATTGGGGCGCCTGGGGGCTCAGTCGGTTGAGCGACTGATTTCGGCTCAGGTCATGACCTCACCATTCATGGGTTCAAGCCCCGCATCGGGCTCTGTGCTGGCAGCTCAAGCCCCATGTAGGGCCTCTGTGCTGGCAGCTCAAAGTCTGGAGCCTGCTTTGGATTCTGTGTCTCCCTCTCTCTCTGCTCCTCCCCCACTCATGCTTTGTCTCTCTCTCCCTTAAAAATGAATAAACCTTAAAAAATTAAAAAATAAATAAATAAATGCATATATTAATTTTGTAACATTTGTTTTCTCTCACCCATCTCCATGTTTTAGTGTTTATTATTATATCACTTATTGTAATAACACTACATTACTGGAAAATTTCTTATTCTTATTTTATATATATATATATATATATATATATATATATATATATATTTACTTTAAAGAATTTTAACACATTCAGCTTTGTAAGCATCTACAATTAGTAAATTAGCTAGGCCTTAATAAATTTGGCACTCTTCACCAAGTCTGTAATAACTTTCATTTTGACACATGTCCTGGTCATCTGGTCATTTGGACTACATCTTTAAGAAACTTCGTGACAAAATGCCATAGTAAGTATATATTTTGAGGTCCTCTCCTCTGCTCTTTTCCATAATAGATAAAATATACAAGAAAATAAAAGTCATAGTTTTGTGAACTAGATTTAACATGGTGATCATTTCACAATGCATACAAATATTGAGTCATGACGTATACCTGAAACTAATATAATCTTATACGTCAATTATACTTCCATAAAAAATGTTTTAAATTTTAAAAAGTCACAGCATGCTTTAAAACCAATGAACGTATGTCCAGAACTGGAACAGAAATCCAAAGCAGTAAGTGGGGTGGAAGCTCCAGGCCACCTGGCCCCAGGTCAGAGCAATCAGAGGTGGTCAGGAATTCAGCTTCCGTGGGGTGAGAGCCCGGATGACTTTGATAATATTAGTAAGCAGCACAGCACAGGCAGTAACCAGAGAGAATGGATGTGACAACCAATTAGAACAAACTATGGCTGGAAACAATAGGGCTCCTCCAGAGCTTACTTACTGCTGACTACCCCAGGCCAAGCCCTCGTGGCCTGAGACCCAGTGGCAAAGGTCAGGCTTCCCAGCTCAAAAAAGAAGTCTGGAAACAGCCACTAAGATTGCTGCCTGTGATCATGGCAGTGTCTCTGATCCTGCGAGTTTAGGAAGGAAGGCAAGTCTTAGCCTCTCCACTTGGCTTCCAGGCACGTCATCAATGGGCTCAGTGACTACCTGAGATATCTCCAACATCACTATGGGGCCCGGGCACCAAAGAGCCAATATAAGACCTGGGGACTCCACAGACCAGGTGGAAACAAACCTCAAAACTCTAAGAATGATGGGGAGTCAGAGACAAAAGAGAAAGAATAGTAAAGAAACAAAATCTTAATTTCAAGAAGAGCCTGCAAACTAAAATCCAAACAGAACCCAAGAAGAAAGCTAATGTTAAGAAATTTAACCAAATATAAGTAATGGAAATGAAAAGTAAAGCATAGAGAGTATACTCAATAATACTGTAATACCTCCAGGTAAGGTCAAAACATACCCTGCATTTTGAACCAGGATACAGACAGTTGAAGACTGATGAAAAAATGTTTTGAAAAAATGTTTTAATGTTTACTTAGTTATTTTTGAGAGAGAGAAAGACTATGCATGCACATGAGCAGAGGAAGGGCAGAGAGGGGGAGAGAGAGAGAGAGAATCCACGCTGTCAGCATAGAGTTCAATGTAGGGCACGAACTCATGAACGATGAGATCATTTCCTGAGCTGAAATCAAGAGCCAGATGCTTAACTGATGGAACCACCCAGGTGCCCTGAGAATTATTTTTAGTACAAAATACTTGCTCTATTTCAGGCCACACTATTTCTCAATGCATTCCCATTAGCTGTTCAGTAAATGGAGGTTCTCCCAGATTTGCCAATACATTGAGAGTTTATTCTAGTTTTTTGAAATGTATTGCCTTTTTTTTTTTTTTGAGAAGATATACCAGCAGCTTCCTGCCAGGTACCATTTTCAATTTTAATATAAGCCAACCTAAGCTCAGTTGAAAGCACACTTACTTGTCTAGCCTTCCACCCTAGAAGTTATCTCAACGAAAATTGCCAAACTTCTCTTAGCAAGTCACACAGGAGCCTAGATTACCCACTTATGTTCACGGAAAATGGTTACTTAATTAACATGTTTAACTAGGACCTGACCACCTTTTTAAGAATGAACCAATTGTTAATGTAATCTTGGCCTGCAGAGGGTAGGATAGAGAATGTGGAGAATGATACTTGTGTTTCTCTGTTCAGGCATCCCATAGACAGACCCACATATACATCCCTATATACAACTGGTGCTTGTTCAGGACACAGTGACCCATGTGTAGGATGACTTCAAATCATGTCATACAAGGAACAATTGATAGAACTAAAGATGTGCATCCTAAAGAAGAAAGAATTTGGTGGCAGGAATTATGGGGGGAGGGTGGCTTCAGGGAGAGTTGAAATATAATGGTCTTCCAATATTTGAAGGCTGTCATGTAGAAGGGGAAATGGCCTTGCAAAAATAAAGAACCAGAATCTATAGATGAAAACTTTAAGAAAGCAAATCATTGTTGTAGACTTCCTTATACTGTTGGTCCAATTTAGAACAGACTGTCACCAGAGCTGACTTCATGCAGAAAAAGTTATTCACAGGAATTTTAATAGAGGAGATTCAAGAATCCACAGGGCCTTTCAACTAGAAGATGTTTACTGTCCTTTCCAATCCAAAAATGTGATGATACAAAGACTAGGGAGAAAGCTACGGAGATGTGATGAATGAATGTACTATGAGATCTTGGGTTGGATTCTGGCCAGAAAAAGAACATTCATGAGAAAGCTGGCAAATTACAATAAGATCTATAGTATAGTTAATAGTACTGTATCAGTGTTAATTTCCTGGTTTTGATCATTACACTAAGGTTATTTAAGATGTTAACTTTAGGGGATGCTGGGGAAAGGGTATATGGGAACTTTCTGCACTATTTTTGCAGCTTCTCTGTCGTTGTAACATTATTTCACAATACAATCTTTTAAAAAATTAAACAACAATATTGGGGTGCCTGGGTGGCTCAGTCAGTTGAGCCTCCAACTTTGGCTCAGGTCGTGATCTCATGGTTCATGGGTTCAAGCCCTGCATCAGGCTGTCTGCTGTCAGCACAGAGCGTGCTTTGGATCTTCTGTCCTCCTCTCTCTGCCCCTCCCTGATGCTCTCACTCTCTGTTTCTGTCTCTGTCTCTCTCTTTCTCTCAAAAATAAATAAACATTTAAAAAAAATTAAACAGCAATATCAAAATCTTCCCAGAGAAAAAGTGTCCGCAATACCAAAGTTCTATCTGTTGCTCACCCTTCCCCTGGGTCTGGGATCCCAAGAATTGATCAAGCAGGCTAACTCAATGGTGTACAAACCAAAAACAGCAGTATTTTCTCTAATCACTCCCTCCCAACATGCTCTATCTAATCACCCTTCTCCCCAACCCTGAACAACATCTCAAACATATCTTGTACTCAAAGATTTTTAAGTTACTTTCAAGAATTAAAACTATTTTAAAAGTCTTATTTAAAACTTCGGCCACATACCCAATTCAGAATCCACCACTACCACATCCCTGAGCCCTACACCGACCTATGGCAGGTAATCCCAGCCCTACAGTGTGGAAAGGAGGTACTGTCTGTTTTTCCTCCATCTCCTTCATTCTCCCCTCAGCCACGACTTCTGGCTTTGCCGGGGTCAAGGCAGAGAGCAGGGGGATTAGAAGAAAAGAAGCAATATACCTCTCATGATAGGTGCTATTAAAATTTGGTACACCATGACCTGGACGTAAGAGGGGCCCACATGCTTGCTCTCTTCAATGGGATGCATTTGTTGGCTTTCAAAGACTCACTGTAGAAACCACTTGGTTGAAAAGCCCCCTAAAAGCAAGTGTACTCTCCCACTTCTCACAGAAGTTTCTCACATGCTTCTTAGCTCCTGCCCAGAAATCCACCATACAACAGCTTATTGCGGGGGTCCCTTTGCCCCACAGGTAACCCTCTTGGTCGAAGGCCAGCTATCTTCCATCACGGCCCCTGGGAGATGCACATGCTCAGCATGACAAATTCTGCTAGCACAGACAGCTCTCACTGTTGTCCTCCTCACTTGCTTAGAGTTCACTCATTGGTCCAACCAGCCTCCCATATTCCATTGTCGTCAGACAGGAAGCAAGCAGCAGTTTCCATTAACTTAGGTCCCTAAAATGTCCAGAAGACACATACCCACTTCTCTATGAATTCTCTCACCCTCCTCTATTCCAATCATGGGGTACTACTAGAGCCCCCAATTCTCTTGAGGGCTCCCCTCATAAGAAGATAAAGGGAAATGCCACAACACTGTCCCCTACCTCCGGAAACTCTCTTTAATTCCCATTCTCCTGCATCAGCTGGAGGTGTATGATAAAGACTGATACCAATTTTGCTGTTTTTTCATAATTTCCACCTGGATATGCCTAGTGCTAGCACCCCATTCAGAAATGTGGGGGTGCTTATCACCTTCCATTCTCAGCTTTGGAACTTCAGATGAAATTTCAAGACACCATGAAAAGTCCCATTCAATATCCTGTTCCACATAAAACACACCATGACGCCTTCCATAAAAACCCTCAGTCCTTTATCAGAACTATCTGCAGAATGCACAATGGGAAACAGAGAAGCTGTGATTTTTGGCAGAGTCCTGCGTCTGGGCTGCTGAGATAAAAACTTTTATAAAGATTCAAATCACAGACTTTTGCAATAGTTACACAATCACTTCCGGCCCACCCTCCTGCTAAATGCATTCCAGAAAATTGAACATTCCTTAGGAGGCTATTATACAACTGTAGTAGAAAGGGTTGTAATTTGATATGTAGGACTATACCTTGGGGGTTGAAAATACATCAGATGAGAAGGAAAGATGCAATTAGGACAAGATGGCTTCTTTACCCTTCTGTAGAGAAAGAATTAAATCATTCTGAATCATTCCAAGGACACTTTATGGAAACCATAAGGAAGTCAGTTTGGGGCCCAATAATAATCACTCATTAATTCATTCCTTTGTTCATTCACAGAGTTTCTGCTATGCTCCAGGCTCTGAGTTGGGGCTGGTTTTGTCACAATGCATAAGATTTGGTCCTCGCCTACAAGAAGCTAAAAATAAAACAAAACTCCACGTTGGAACAAGCTTCCAACAGAAATAATGAGATTCCTGATGGATTACTCACATGCATCCCTTGGATGATAGTGAAGATGGATGATTCAAGATTGAAAAGTGGAAGGAAAGAAACTGTGGAATAGCTGAGCTTTCCAGTACCTTCAACCCTTCCAAACCCGAAGTTCTATCTATGCTTCGTAAGGCACAAAACAGACATGATGTCCTGCTGGCAATCTGCATAAAATAAAATGAGAGAGTAAGGAAACTGAGTTGGTTACATAAATGAATTTCAGACACACAATAGGACCAAAAGTGTATAGAGTCCAATGTGAAAGATGTGCTCATCAAAACACAGAGGACAATCAGTATTAGGATTTCTATCACAGAGATTTAGTCTGGCAGAGGAATTCAGGCCGCTAGAGAATAATGGAAATGTTTAGAAATGGTCTATATGCACTTGCATTGAAATGCAGAACCAAGGAACAAAGATTTATGATTGTTATTGTCAAAGAATGTTAAATGGGATTTTTCCTGCCTCTACATTGTGACCATGGTGCAAGTGTGTTTAAATAAAGTGCTGGCTACACCAAGACATCGAATTCCAGCCTATGCTTAAGAAAGAGTGCCAACAAACTTGTCAGTCCAGTGGTTTTAGAAAAATATACCATTGTCTTCCCAAACTATGTGGGAGAAGCTTTAAGAAATGCAATGGGAGAGAATGACAGTAGACATTCCCTGATAAGGGAAGGACACACTCTCACCTCCCTCTTACCCTATGTTTACCAAGAGGCAGACTCAGGGAGAAAATCTGGAGAAGAGTATATTCCTTTTCAATTGTTACCATAACACATTATTGCAAATTAGTGGCTTAAAACAGCACAAATTTATTATCTTACAGTCAGAAAAATCAAACTATATGATTTCCCTCCTATGTGGAATTTAAGAACCAAAACAAATGAACAAAGGGAAAAAAGAAACAAACCAAAAACAGACTCTTAACTCTAGAGAACAAATTGATGGTTACAGAGGGAAGGTGGGTGGGGGGATGGGTGAAATAGGTGATGGGGATTAAAGGGTACATTTGTCATGATGAGCACTGAGTAACGTATAGAATTGTTGAATCACTTATACAGTATATGTTAGCCAACTTGACAATATATTAAATAAATATACAAACACTGAAAATTTTTTTTAAGTAATTAGGTCATTTCACATAAAAATCCATATCATAGCCTCTGTAGAGTAAATCATATTTCATCACTGGCAAAAAAAATAATTGTTGAATCATTATATTAAAACAGTGCATGTTAACTATACTAGAATTAAAATTTTTAAATATATAATAAAGTGTTCAACTAAAAAAATAATAATATTATAACTTTATATGGTAACAGATGGTAACTAAAATTATTATAGTAAGCATTTTGTAATGCATATAATTGTTGAATTACTATGTTATACATTTGAAACCAATGTAGTATTGTATGTCAACTATACTTCAATTAAAACAAATTTAAAAAATAGGGACACCTGCCTGGCTCAGTCTGTGGAGCATGCAACTCTTGATCACAAGGTTGTAAATTCAAGCTCCACACTGGGTGTAGAGATTACTTAAAAATAAAATCTTTTTTAAAAAAGTAACAAAATAAAAAGAATGCTACTATGAAAAATACATACATACATACATACATAATAAACTAACAGATTCACAGGTTCCAGGGATTAAGGCATGCACATCCGTGGGGACAAAGGGAGGCATTTTCTTCCCATCACAGAGAGTTTAACCTGTGTTCTCTGGAGTCTGGGAAGCACAGAGAATGGTGCCTGATTCTCACCTAGAAAGGTCCAAAGGGAAGAGGCTGGCTAGCGCAGCGTGTTATAGAGAGCAAAGTGAGAAGACGGCATCTCCAAAGACAGTCATCATGTCTCTGTAGACCAAATGGATGCTATAAAGGATAAGAAGGTCAGACATCTCTTGAAAGGAGCCCACCCAAGAACACTGTCTGCCAAGGTCCAAGCTGTCCCAGCAGAAAAGAGGCCACAAGTTATGAACTGCTGAAGTAGGGTTGAGGGCGTATCCAAAAAGGTCAGCAAGGGAGTGAGTCAGCAAACGGTGCAAGGTCAGAGGTCTCCAAGAGAGAGTCCCAAAGAACACACAAAAACTCCCTACTTGAAAATGGTCAGTTTTGGGGTATTTGCTATGAGAGGGTTTTCACAGACTGGTACCACTAGGTTTTAAAAACTACCCCTCTTCCCTCTGCCTAATTCAGGAGCATCTAGCTAATAAAGGCAAGAGGTGGAAAGAGTAAGAAAAAAAAAGCAGACCTGGCCTCCCCTCCCTTTTCCCGTTTCAAATGTGTTGGACAACATGGGAGGAGATTTCAATCAGATGTGACTCCTTTTTCTTCTGGGCTGTGCACATGCCATCTAGACTGAGGAAGACCCGGAAACTTTGGGTCCATGTGAGCTGAAGCCCGTGAGCCAGGGCCACGTGAGCCAGGACCACATGAGCCAGGGCCACGGTGCCTCAGCAACTACCAGAAGCACTCAGGAGGCCGGGAATGCTGGCCACAGGATCAACTTTGACAAATATCACCCAGTTTACCTTGGAAAAGTTGGTATAAGGCATTATAACTTAAAGAGGAACCAGAGTTTCTGCCCAACTGTCAACCCTGATAACGTGTGGACATTGGTCAGTGAGCAGACACAGGAAAATGCTGCCAAACAAAAACAAAACAAAACAAAACAAAACAAACAAACAGAAACAAGACTAGAATTGCTCCTATCATTGAAGGCCAAATTCTTCAGCAGAAGAGCTAAGGAGAAGATCAAAGGTGTGGTGGAGCCTAGTGCTGGTAACTTGAAGCCACATGGAGGGAGGTTCATTAAATGCTAACAAGTGCACTGGGGTGCCTGGGTGGCTCAGTCGGTTAGGCATCCGACTTCAGCTCAAGTCATGATCTCATGGTTTATGGGTCTGAGCCCCATGTCAGGCTCTGTGCTGACAGCTCGCAGCCTGGAGCTGGCTTGGGATTCTTTGTTCGCCTCTCTCTCTGCCCCTCCCCTGCTCACACTCTGTTTTTCTCTCAAAAATAAATAAACATTAAGAAAACATTTTTAAATAAAATAAACTTTTAAAATTGCTTGTGGCGCCTGGGTGGCTCAGTCGGTTAAGCGGCCGGCTGCAGCTCAGGTCATGATCTCACGGTTCGTGGGTTCAAGCCCTGCGTCAGGCTCTGTGCTGACAGCTAGCTCAGAGCCTGGAGCCTGCTTCGGATTCTGTGTCTCCCTCTCTCTCTGACCCTGTCCTGCTCATGCTCTCTCTGTCTCAAAAATAAAAAATAAAAAATAAAACATTAAAAAATGCTAACAAATGCTCTTCTAAAAACAATTTAAAAATTAAAAAACCAGAGATGTGACAAAAGTCTTGATTTCAATTGGGATGGAATTGCTTAATGGCTCAAATTGTTCTAATCTCTAGTGTCTAGAAAACAAAAGCCTTAGACACCATCCAGAAGCTTGGCATGGAGGTTAGTTAAGGTTTTATTTGAAGACAGTGGTGAGAAAGAATAAAGTGGCTTCCTCCTTGCACAGCACAGCAACTACATTTGTGGGGCCCCATTTAGGGTTTCTTAAGAACCAGAACACTGCCCAATAGATGTTCACTTGCTCAGTGAACACATAAAAGAGAACCACCCAAGGAAAACCATCTCTGAGAGGCTGGAGCAGATGTTGAATGATAAGATTCTGCCTGGAGACTAAACCTATGCAGTGGCCCCAAGATGTCCCTGGGAGAGTGAGCTCTATCTGTGCTTTTGTTTTGTTCAATGTCAGGCACGAGCTGGGATTTGACAAGTGAGTCTGGTTTAATGTGAGGAAAGGAAGGAAAGCATCCCAGTTGGGAAGCATTAGGCTAGAAGGGTCTATAGATCAAATGTTCGTGTCCCCCCAGAATTTGTATGTTGAAACCTAATCCTCAATGGAATGGTATCTGGAGGTGATTAGGTCATAAGGGAGGAGCTCTCATGAATGATGAGTGCCCTTATAAAGAGACCCTAGAAAGCTCCCTTGCCCCTTCCGACACATGAGGACACATCTATGAATGGGGAAGCAGGCCTTCAGCAGAATCTGAATCTTCAGAACTGAATCTGTAGGTTCTTTGATCTTAGTCCTCCAGAACTCTGAGAAAAGAATTTCTGTTGTTGATAAGCCACCCAGTCTATCACATTCCATTCTGGCACAATGGATGAAGAAGGAAAGCAAAGGCTTAATAGGTGGTAATAGGATAGTTGCAAAGAGACCAGAAGGACTTGGCTAGAGCAAAAGGTGAACATTGCAGCAGCAGGAGAAAGAAAGTTACCTAGTAGGGCAGAGTCATTGAAGTAGGGAAAAAAGGGGCGCCTGGGTGGCTTAGTCAATTAAGCATCCCACTTCGGCTTGGATCATGATCTCACAGGTCTTGAGTTCCAGCCCCACATCAGGCTCTCCGAGTTCGAGCTCCCCACTGGGCTCTCTGCTGTCAGCACAGAGCCCAACTCCTCTGTCACTCCCCTTCTTTATCCTTCCCCTACTTGCATGCTCTCTCTCAAAAATAAACATTTTTTTAAGTTGGAAAAAGAAGTTTGGGCTTGCTGCAATGTATAACGGAGAACCATTAGAGTTTCTGAAATTAAGCATTGGCACATAAATGTGCTCTTTTTAGTTTAAATAAAGATAAGCAAAATGGAGTACAAGGGCAGAATGAGGTTGAGAACCCCAGCTAGGAATCCATTGCCAAATTCCTATGGTGACTCTAGTTTTTGAACAGAAGTTAGGACCTATGATCTGACAAGTAGGAGCAAACATAGATCAACAAAATAGAATATCTGAATTCAGGATGTCCCATAAAATCTTTAGTTAGTGTAAGTACTCCAGGCATGTGGCAATAAGGTGATTTTTTTAACCACTCCTTATTTGTTAGAACATGTTGTAAGACGAGATCTCTCCAATCTTTCTGAAATTAGTCAATCTGGGGGCAAGCAGGAAATTATTTAGCAACAGTTTACACCATTATGAGATTTCATTCTTACAACAAATTCACCTCAAACAACCAAAACAAAACAAAAAAGTTACTCTGAACATGAATCAATTTGTTGACTACCTCCTTGAAACTAAATTTCCCATAAAGTGCCACACTCCACAGCCAGGTCTCCTAGGTACCAGCCAAAATGAAGATATTAATACTTGTTAGGAAAGACAGTATAATTCTTCTGTGGGAAAATGTTTCACACACACACACACACACACACACACACACACACACATCATTTAACAATACAACTATCACATAACCTTAACTCTCTGTCTTGATTTCCTTACTCAACTTCTACTCCCACTAACTTCTTAGCATGCCAGAGTACTAGCACCTCAGGGTCGTTGACACTGAGCTCAGCTCAAATTTCTGGAGTAATAACTTTCTAAGTTTTAAAGCAATAAAAGAAACTATAAATCAAATGATCAATAATTACATCATTAAAAAATTAAAAACTTGTGTTAAACAAAAACTATACTGAAAAGACAAACAGTGGACTAAATAATATTTAGAGTAGTTAAACAAGGAAAAGGTATACCTACATTAAAATGAGCTTGCAAAATTGGTAAGAACATTATTCAGGCTCACTGGACCCATAGGAATACATGAAATAACCAAACAATTTGCATAAAAAGTGGAAATTATAATTAGTAAACAAACTTATGAGGAAATGGTCAATGACTCTAATAGTCAAAGAAATACTTATTAAAATGATAACAAGACAAAAATTGAATACTCAGGAACAGTGAGGTGTGCACTTATACCTGCATAGAATAAATGGGTATGATAATGCCTTTTTGAAAGAAGAGTTAAATAACATCGCAAAAAGCTATTAAAATGTTATGTCCCTAATTCAGAAATCCTATTTCCATGGATTTATTCTAAGAAAATAATCCAAAAGTATTTTTATATTTGCATATAGATTTCCATGGCAACATTACAATATCAAAACAAAGCAAAACAAACCTGGGTCTGTGTGCCTTACAGTTTAGAAATGGTTAATAAACAGGGGTCTGCCTAATTAATGAAACAAAAAAAATTTTTTTTAATGAAAAATGAGAACAGGTTGATTTTCAGGGAGCAGGACGTGAGTAGTGGGTTTTTACTTTTATTTAAGTTCTGTTGATGTTATAACAATGTATAGTTAAATTCTTCCTTTATTTTAACTTTTAAAATTTATTTTGAGAGAGAGAATGAGTGGGGGAGAGGCAGAAAGAAGGAGAGAGAGAATCCCAAGCAGGTTCTGCACAGTCAGTGCAGAGCCCAGCGCTAGGCTAGAACATGGACTGTGAGATCATGACTTGACCCAGAAATCAAGAGCCAGACATTTAACTAACTGACTGAGCCACGCAGGAGCCTAGGTTAAATTCTTTCTTAACCAGTGAACTAGTCTCATGATGAAGAACCTTTCTTTTTTTCTTTCCTCTTTCCTTTTACCTTTTTCTGTAACAACTGGCAATTCAAAACAATCATATGAAATCCTCAGTTTATACTGCAAATGCTGCATGCAAAAACATGTTATCCATTAATTTGTCCTCAGATTTCCACGCTCCAGACCAGCCCATTTAGAGCTTCCTGTGAGGCTTCATTTTTTTTTTTTTTGGCTTTTTTTAACCTGTGAATTTATTTCATTTTGCTTTTGGAAACTATCACCTTGAGGTAGCCTGTCTATATTTTACTTCTAAACACAATGAGAAAGACATCTGTGAAAAGTAGAGATATTTTTCTTGATTCATCAACACTTTACTTTGACAATTCATCACTTTTTAGAGTGAAGGTGGCATTCTGAGCTAAGTCCAAAGAACATGATACACAGTATGATGTTAATGGGTCTAATAATATATAAAGCTACTTTGAAAAGCATTCCTTTCAAATCAAATCAAAATTACTAAACCACAGTTTGTTTTGTGAATCAAGGTCTGAAAGTAGCTCAGAATTTCTCAAGGAAATTGCGCCATCTAAAACTAAATCATCTTAATCCTAACAGGATTTATTCAACCAATCAGGAGAGGTGACATCCTTGGGAGATTCAGCAGAATTAAACAAAAATATCTTTGCAAGCATCTCTATATACTTAATATTGAAAAGACATAGTAGACCTGAGGTTTTTATAAGAGAACATTAAATATCTTGAATTAGATTTTTAAAAAGCCTAAGTCAGAATTACAGTTCTCTTACTTGCATACAGTTTTTAAAAATTCACACAAGACATTACATTTTAAAAATCTATTTATATTTCATAATGTTATTTGCTTCATACTATTTCATACAATATCATGAGAGTTGCTACTAGCTTTGTCATATCACTGATTCTTTTTCATGAAAGAAATGGCCTCTTGGTTAGTAAGAGCCCACATCCATTTCATGAGCACCATGTTTCCATAAGGGAATTTTAACTACAACAGTGGTTCTCAATCTTTGCTATATATTAGAATTATCTGAGGCTCTTTAAAAATATAGAAGGTTTCACCAAAAACCCATTAATTCTGAGGGAAGGGTTGGGAACTAGCATCCAACTTTATAAAAGCTTCCTAAGAAATTCTAATGACCATCCAGAGGTATGAGTCACTGTAATTAAGTCATATTTCTATCCTTTCTCCTCTTACCTCACTTACTCATCCCCAAGTGAGAAATTTACCTGCCTGGTAAATTTCCATATACTCTACACCCTGGGAGTGTTTAGAGTATAACATACATTGGTTCATGTCCCTCTTGTTGGGTGGAATTAATGTTTTAAAAAGCAACACACCATTTTTTACAAAGTCAAACATACTTACTATGTGATCCACCAATCACACTCCTGGAAATTTAGTCAAAAAAATGAAAATGTAAGTCCACACAAATACCTATAGAAAAATGTTTACGCCAGCATTATTCATAATAGCCAAAGACTGGAAACCCAAAGGTCCAGCAACCAGTGAATGGATAAACAAAATGTGATCCATGCAATGTAATATAACTCAGCAATAAGAAGAAACAAACTACTAATATATGCAACGACATGGATGCTATATGCTGTACAACTCCATTTATATAGCAAAACTACGGGGACAGAAATCTGATCAGGATTGCTAGGGTCTGCAGGTAAGGCTGGAAATGAAAGGAGATTGACTACAAAGGCACAGCAGGGACCTCTTTCGATAAAGGAAATAGTCTCTATCTTGATTTTGATGGTGGTTATATGATTCTATGTATTTACCCAAATTCACCCAACTATACATCAAAAATTATTAATCTTACTGTATTTATATTAACTTTCCATTTTTTTAAAAAAGTACCCAACTTAAAGGGTTTTTCCTTTTTCTGCTTACACTGTTGGTCTTCACAGAGTGAGAAGCAGCAATTCTGGGTATATGAGTCTGTTCTAAACACTCAAACTCTCCCTCAGGTGAGTTAAAACAAGTTCCAGAACTTGGGAAAGGAAGCCTCACAGTAGATCCAACTGCATTTTCCAATCCACTTTACCATAACAAAACTGGTATGTCCATCTCCTGAATAACTCCTGAATCACATCTTAAACAGTTCTAAAAGGAATAAGTGAGGAGGTGAAATTAATCATCATGCCAACTGCACCCTGATATATGGCCATATTGACTAGGAAATCTTGTAAAACCAATACTACACTAGAGTAGTACAATTAAAATAAGACATGAAAAAAATAAAACATGAAAGATGGAGGAAGATAGGAGGCCTTTAACTTTAGTACTTTTATGAGTGTTGACCATTGTAGGCTACAACACATTATATTTTGGTTGACATTTACAGACACGAGGCAATTTTTACTGACTTTAGTAAGAAGTTTTTTCTGGAAGACTTAGATCCAAGCAAGTTGACTGAATCAAAAATCAGCTTTGCAGAAAAAAAGTATTTTCATACCATGTAAGACTTAACAAAACTTTAGTACAAGATTATTATGTATTGGTGGAATAACTTTTGCTCCCTATAATCTATTTCTTAGAAAGTATAGTAGACTAGGGATTAAAACTACAAAAGACAGTTAAGTGCACACAGGCCATAGACAGGCCTTTTAATCGTAGCATCTGGGCATTAAGAGGTGACGATAGTTCAGTAGACCCAGGTTCTATTCCCATCCATCTTGTTTTGATCTTCAACAGATATAGAACCAAGGAAAGAGCTGAGTATAAACCCCTTGAAATCATCTGGCTTGTCCACTGTAATTTGTTAATTTACGTAAGTCCACCATGGCATTTTTATTTTAAAGACTCAAATTTTGGCTTCAAATACAAACGAGTGGGAAGTACTTTAGTAGACAAGTAAGAAGAACTGGGATGTAATGCATGAACTTTGATGGTTCTCAAAATCAGTTTTAATAACCTATAAAAGACATTTTGGGTAAAATCTGAATGTGAACTGAACATTAGGTGATATTAGAAAATTTGCTCCTTTTCTGTGGTGGGATAATGCTATTGTGGTTCTGTTAAGAGCATATCCTTATTTTTATGTGATATATGATGAAAAATTAGGGACAAAGTGTCCTGATTTCCATAATTTGCTTTCAATCAATACATAAAATTATATATTTTTTCATAGGTTTATATATTTATGCATTCATAAAACAAAAATGTGTAAATATATTTATGCACATAAATACATACATACATACAGATAAAATAAATGCAATTAAATAATATTGTTGAATGTAGATACATGAGTGAACACCATACATCTCTTTCACCTTTTTCTTTATATCTAAAAATTTTCATAGTAAAAATATAGAGAATGTAAGTATTCATACCATAGAGAATTTGTCATCTTCTTGGCTTAAGGAAGAGAAACAATTCAATGAAGTTGTAAACCAAAAATTAAAAAGAGTTTGAACACAACAATGTTAACATACTTTACATATGGAACTATACACTTAAAAATGGTTAAGATAGTTAGGTTTATGTGTATTTTATCACAACTGTTTTTCATTTTTCTAATTAAATTTTAAAATGAAAAAATAATAATTTAAAAGCCCTCCACCTGGCACACTGTCTCCAGGAATCAGCTTTGTTCAGGAAGTAAAAGAGAAATGTAATTGATTTTAAAGGACATGCATCAGTTTTCCTAGCAGTGTGTGAATAGAGGGGGGAAAACCAAAAATAAGAGATCAGCAATTGGTCAGATTAGACTCTAGAGGAAGAAAGAGAATTCCTTAGGAGAAAAGGAAGGGCCCTAGATAAAAAGCTTAATTGATATAAAAGGAAAATAATAAATCTTCAAAGCCATGCTAGAACACCTAAAAGAAAAAAAAAAGGATATATATTCTAATCTAACTGCCCATAAAATTATACTAGAGAATGAGAAGAGGAGTTGACACTAGAAGAGGGAGACTACCCAGAGTACAAAGAGACCTTATAGAGGAAGGACCAAGGAATGGTAGAGAAGCTTGAAATGAATTGTGTCCCCCCCAAAATATATATGTTGAGGACCTAACCCCCCAGTATCTCAGAATGTGACTTTACTTGGAAATAGGGTCCTTGCAGATGCAATTTGTGAAAGTAAAATTAGGTCACACTAAATTAGGGTGGAACCCTAATCCAATATGCCAGTGTCATATTTGGACACAAAACACAAAGACACATAGAAGACAATGTGAAGAGACACTGGGAGAAGACCACCATCTATAACCCAGAGAGAGAGGGTTGGAACGGCTCCTTCCCTCACAGCCTCAGAAGGAACCAGCCCTGCTGACACTCTGTCTTCAGACTCCTAGCCTCCAGAACTGTCAGAGAAGTCATTTCTGTTGTTTAAGCCACAGCAGTTCATTATAGAATATGTGGGCAGATTGGAGAGGGAAGATTGAGACTGGTAGGGCAGAATTCTTAAAACCTATTAAGCTTCAAGATGACAGGGGCGCCCGGGTGGCTCAGTTGGTTAAGTATCCAACTTTGGCTCCGGTCACAATCTCTCAGTTTGTGAGTTTGAGCCCTGCATCAGGCTCTGTGCTGACAGCTTTAATTTTTAAAAAATTCTTTTTCAATTAAAAAACAAAGAATGACATGACTGTTTTAAGAAAAGACATAAGTATTGCTTATATTTGAAGGAAACAAGCCTAGGAGTTTTATAGTTAGGACTTTAAGAGGCAGAAAAAAAATGAGACACGCTAAGGGGGAGTCAGGCAAGACAATCATATAGTAAGTCTAGGCCTGGACAGGTGCTAGTCTCAGAGAAGAATATTTCCTAGACAGACATAATTCTATACTTTAACAAGTTGAAGACAGATGCATGAGCATTTTAGGCAAAGCAGAACTCTTGGATTTCATCTCTCTCAATATGAGAAAAGCCACAGTCAAAAAATTTAGGAGGGTATATTAAGAAAAGAGATGACTGGTTGGGGGGAGGTAAAAGGACAGGCCAAAAAGGAAGTGGTTTGGTTCCTCTGGAGTATCAGAAGTTAGTCAAACCCAGAAAAAGGTCAAAAGCAGAAAAAGCAAGGTCCACGATAGAACCCACTCTAGAAGTATTCATTTTCACTGGGTCCCTAGGAACATGTCAGAGACATTAACAAGAGTTTCAAGTCAAGGATTGGCTGAAGGAGGCAAAACTCATATGCCTAGGCTAGTAGTCAGCAAACTTTCCCTGTGAAAGGCCAGCTAATAAATATTTTAGTCTTTGTAGATCATACAGTCTTAGTTGCCACTACTCAACTCTGCCTTAGCATGTCAAAGAAACCACAGGCAATACAGAATTGAATATGGTTGAATTGCAATAAAATTTTATATGTGGACATCAAAATTGGATTTCACGTAATTTTCATGTGTCACAAAATGTTTTTCTTTTGGTTTTTTCAACCATTTAAAATGTAAAAAAAAACATTACACCTATTAATGAATGGAATAAATTAATATTATATTTAAATACAAATGTAAATTTATATTTTTCCATATAAAAAACAGGCAGCCAGTTGGATTCTGCTCTCGGGCCATAGTTTGCAGACCCCCTAGCCAAGGCAATTCCGAAGCAAGGGCCCAAAGTAACAGCCATTGTAGTAAAGGACTAGAAATGTCTGTCACTGAAAAAAGTGAAGGTAATGTCCTACAGAGCCCACGTTTGGTTCTACCCTCGTGTAGCAGAGATGCAGACCTCAAAAGGCAGATGGGACTAAGCAGGTTTTGAAGATGCTGAAGGATACCTCAAATAATTGTCTGGGCATATCATCTTTGTAAATTTCTAAATTTTACAAAAGCTATTCTCTGAGACAGGATGCATTATGCATAGATAAATTTTCCCCAAGCTGCAGAAAACACAGGGCCTAGTGCCATAATTAATCTCTTGAGGAGCCTTTTCCAGAGTTTCTCTTTATTGGTCATGGTCTCCAAGCAACTGGCACAGCCTGATATCCTAGTGAGGCTAAGACTAGGATGGCTTTCTCTTTACACATGTGTGTTTCCACTGTCTCTATCCTTCCTTCAAATACTTCTGGATGGCTAGTCAGGAATCCAGCTAGTTCAGGGTTCGAGGAAGATCATTTTGCTTGTAATAACTACTGAAGAGATAGATTTGACTATGTTTTCCATTTTTTTCTTGATAATTGTATTTATGCAACCCATTCATATTTTAGACTTCTTTAAAAGTGGGGCTTTGAAAGACTTTAGGTGGAATTAATTCAGTTTTAGTATCCCTCGGAGAGTATATCAGCCATTATGAACTAGGTTATTACATAGTAACAAACAATTCCAAAACACAGTTTTGACAACAATGACAATTTATTTTTCAGTCCACACTACATGTCTATTATAAGTCAGCAAGAGGATTCTGCTTCTAATAAATCAGGGACCTCATCTGTTGCATGTTCCTTCTCAGCCCAATACTTCCACAAGTGCCTGGGAAGAAGTATAAAGCTAAGCAAAGTGCACGTTGGCTCATAAATTTTCCACCAGGAAGTAACACATTATTTCAACTCACGTTTCACTGGTCAGTGTGAGTCATATGAAAAGGCCTAATTTCAAAGACAGTAGTGAAGAAAAATCTAATCACAGCCCATAAAAGAGCAAATATTTAGTGTACAGGGCTGATAACTCTCACAGTGAACAATATACATTCCAGTGGGAAAATGCCAAACCTGCCAATGGTAAAAAGCTTGATTCTACCCAGAGGCTAAGTGAGACCTCTCCAAAATTGAACAGAATGACAAGTTAGTAATAGCGCTAATTACTTTGTGCTTACATTTATATAAAGGAAAGAAAATAATTAGCCTTTTGATTCAGGGATGTTTTTATATTGCTGACATTATATTAGGTGAACATTTTTATGTTGTCATCTGTACTCCTGATATTCTCTAACATAGCTGGGCATAAATAGAAATACGAAATAGAATGGGGACTCATTTTCAGGCAAGAATGCAGAGCAGCTGTGTGATCATTTAACTCGTGCTCCTCTTCTGTCCCCTTTCAGAGCCTTCTCATAGCAAAAGAAAATCCACAGGAGCATACTCAGAGGAGTTGTAGTTGGAATTACAAATATGGTCTAAGGAAGGAAGAAGCAGGACCATCTGGAGAAATTGACCATCTCCTCTACCAAGGAAATTTGCTACACTGCACATGGAAAACCCTAAGAATTAATAAAAGGCCCCAAAACTGAAGACTACCAAGGAAAGGTATTACTTCCTTGGGTGAGTTGTCCTAAAGCTGAGTATTGGAGGGATGATACTGGAAAGCCTGATTGTTGCCATGGATCTAGGCTGCAGTCCCCAGCTGAGCATTACCAATGATAAAGCTGATTTTTTTTAAAAAATCTCCATCAAACTATTGCATTTATTTCTAACATGGCTTGAAAGTTGGAAGAGGAAAAGATGTGACTAAAACCAGAACAGAGACACTTAGAAAACCTTAAAGCAGAACACTTCTTTCAAATATGTCTTGCTTTTCTTTCTGCACCCACTCTCGAGGCAGTGGCAGAAGGTGTGCCCTCAACACGCAGACCTATGCACTTGAGCTCATGGACCTGTACCAGCTGCAGAAATGCTCTGCTACCAACCACCATCGTCACCACCAAGGACCACACGTCCGTCCAGACGACCGTGGTCACCAGGTTACAGCAGCTTCGATTGTCAGTTTAAAACCTACGCTACCTGTGGGGCCCTTAGTAGGATAGGTGAGTCTGATGACTCTGTCCTCTGACTGGCCAAGGTTGATTGCATTGTTTCCCGGAGGATCACAGAGGTGGAATATTAGTCATAAATAAATGGCAACTCTCCTCCATAATATATGTATATATAACCTTAGAATCTGAAAATGTAAAACAGGTAAAAGTGGAATTATTTTAGTGAAAGAGGAGAAAAGGACGTTATGAAGCCCATCTACTCAGGTCCCCCTCACTTTCTGTGGGGCCTTTGAGTGCTCCTCAGAGCACAGCTTGAAACTCACTGACTTAAAAAAGGAGAGAAGAGAAGAGAGAAGAAAAGGAAGGGAAGGGAAGGGAAGGAAAATCACTGCCATAAAAAATTAGAATCACCAGCCACTTGAGGCATAGGATGAACTGGCCATTTTTAATTATGCTGAGGAACCTAATCTCTACATTACCACATTAAAAACATTCTGACCTCTCCTTTCAGGGTATCCACAAAAATGAGGGCTCTCCTTGTCCTCACTGACTATACTGGATACACTCCTGAACATTAATATATACAAAAATGAGCTGGAATTCCTGTCTTCAATAGAGATTCCTGGGCCCCCCACTCACAGAGATATCATTCCCTGTTTCTAGGGAGGGTCTTAAGAAACTACTTTTGGGGCACCTGGGTGGCTCAGTTGGTTAAGCGGCCAATTTCGGCTCAGGTCATGATCTCACAGTTTGTGAGTTCAAGCCCCGAATTGGGCTCTGTGCTGACAGCTCAGAGCCTGGAACTTGCTTCAGATTCTGTGTCTCCCTCTCTCTCTCTCTGCCCCTCTCCCACTTGCCCGTGAGTTCTTTCTCTCTCTTTCTCTCTCTCTCTCTCTCTCTCTCTCCCTCTCAAAATAAATAAACATTAAGAAAAGAAGAAGAAGAAGAGACACCAGAAAGATTGCTCTCTCTCTCTTTCTGCCATGTAAGGACATGGGGAGAAAGTGGCCATCTGCAAGCCAGAAAGCAAGCCTTCATCAGGACCTGACCGTCAATACTGGCATCTTGATCTTTGACTTTCCAGCCTCCAGAACCGTTAGAAATAAACTTCTGTTGTTTAAGCCATCCAGTCTATGGTATTTCGGAATGGAAGCCTGATCTGACTGTCTACAAAGAATCAATATGGCTTGGCAGGTACAAATTGGAAATCAAGAGAAAAAATGGATTCAAATATGAGACCAGGGTTTCCCAACTAACTGGAAAGCAAGATGGCTGTCCCTTTAACCAAAGTTAAGAGATTGAGCTTTCCTTTAGGGAAGAGATGGGCCTATGCTGGTCATTGTGCTTTCCCTGATGTGGGGCTTGCAAAAGGGGTAAGAGGCAGTCCTTGGGGACCACATAATCCCTCCAACCATAACTGGTTAGACTGGTGTCAACATCTGATCCAGATGCAGCCAATCTATAGGGTCATCAGGGACCTATGAGCAGTCCTGCCTCAAAACTCTGAGCACACAGCATCACATCATGAGGGAAATACAAATCAAAACCACACTAAGATAACACCTCATGCCAGTCAGAGTGGCTAAAATGAACAAATCAGGAGACTATAGATGCTGGCAAGGATGTGGAGAAACAGGCACCCTCCTACACTGTTGATAGGAATGTAAACTGGTGCAGCCCCTCTGGAAAACTGTGGAGGTTCCTCAAAAAATTAACAATAGAACTCCCCTATGACCCAGCAATAGCACTGCTGGAGATCTACCCAAGGGGTACAGGAGTGCTGATGCATAGGGGCACATGTACCCCAATGTTCACAGCAGCACTTTCAACAATAGCCAAAACATGGAAAGAGCCTAAATGTCCATCGACTGATGAATGGATCAAGAAGATATGGTTTATCTATACAATGGAATACTACATGGCAATGAGAAAGAATGAAATCTGGCCATTTGTAGCAACATGGATGGAACTCGAGGGTGTTATGCTAAGTGAAATAAGTCCAGCAGAGGAGGGCAGATACCATATGTTTTCACTTAGAAGTGGAAGAGGAGAAACTTAACAGGGGACCATGGGGGAGGGGAAGGGGAAAAAATAGTTGGGGAGAGGAAGGGAGATAAACCACAAGAGACTCGAATACTGAGAACAAACTGAGGGCTGATGGGAGTGAGGGAGAGGGGAAAGGGGGTGATGGGCATGGAGGAGGACACTTGTTGGGATGATCACTGGGTGTTATAGGGAAACGAACTTGACAATAAACTATAATAGAAAAAAATAAAAAACCCAAGCACAGCCAATCCCATCACTTATCTCAGGAATCTGTAGAGAAACACACACACACACACACACACACACACACACACACACACACACACACAAGGAAATAAGGCCATTACATGTAGGTGACCCTGAAAGGGATGCCAACCAGAGTCAGAAACTTGAGAAGAACCATAAAGCATAAGTAAAATGAAGAAGCAAAAGCCGTGAAACAAGAAGAAAACTTATGCCAACAGTCACAACAGAAGGAAGCAAAACACGCAGAAAGCAAGTCCCATGAACAGTGAAGCACTAGAGTAGAAATCTCCCAACAGCTAGAGCTGAGGTCCTGCACAGGGTGTTTTAGGATTCCTTTCTTGCACATCACATAGTAAGCACTCAAGAAACAGGTACTTTGAAAATTTAAAACAAAAGCCATTGAAGTCTTGTTCCACCCTCCAGTCCCTGCTCTTCTTGAAGCTTTGATATATGTTTTCACTGGGTTCTCATGTGCATTCTTCTCACAACATACCCTTCATTGCTTGGCAACCTGAATGAGAATTTGTTCACACCATGGCAAGAGTGTGGTTGAAGCAAAAATATACTGGATTCAGGGTCTTTCCAGAAAATTGAGGGGTAGGGGATGAAACTGCTGGAAATGCAGAACTGAATGAAGCTCAGGACAGAAGGCAAAGCAAATGTGGATTTGAAGGTCATGCCTCTGAAAGCATTACATTATGACTAGACAGCTTGACAAAGCAGATCACACAGATCAAGACGAAAGACAAGCATAAGTCCTGAGGAAATCCCTCACTTAGACGAGAGAAGTCAGAGGAGGCAAAAGAGACAGAATCCATACGTTCAGAGGTCTCTGCCTGTTTTGCATCAGGCAAATATGATCATTTGCATTGACCATTTGAACAGGGCTGCTTTTATCCTACACAACAGACCTCCTTCCCTTGGCTTCATGTTTTCATGTGGAGGGACTATAGCAAGAGTAAGCAGTCCTGGAGGAATGACCTACCTAAATTGCTGAACAAGTAACAGGAACAGCTATAAAGCAGGCTTAGTGAAGCACTCGGAGTAAATTTAATTGGGAATAACATATTAGCAAACCCATCAGGCTCTCAGAATTAGCCATGTTCTCTAGTCTCCATTCTTCAATAATCAATCTAATGAGATCTCTGTCTTTTGGACACATGTGCCAATCTCACCATTGGTTCTGAAATTTGGGCAAGGCAAAGAAATATTTTACCTTAATTTTCACTCTATTGCAGACTCATTACCCAGAAAGCAGACTCTGAGACAAAAGTTAGCATGCAGGAAATTGGTTGATGAGTGCTCTCAGAATCAAAACCTGTGGAGTTAGTGAACAAAACAGGCTTCCAGGAGAAGTTAAACTGCAATGCTCCATAGAGCTGCCAAATTTAGCAAATAAACACACAGGATGCTGGTTCAGTTAGAATTTCAAATAAACAGCAAAAACAGTTTTAGTAGCAATATGTTCCATGCAGTATTTAGGACATACTGATTCTTTAAAAGTGTTGTTTATCTAAAATCCAAAGTTAACTGGGCATCTGTATTTGTTTTATCTGGCAAGAAGCCGGCAGGAAGCTCTGAAGCTGAGAAAGCCCTTTCGGCCTGATCTGAATTGGAGAACGGAAGCTGGGATTTTGTAGCCCCCATACAGGCCAGTCCTTGAATTCAGCTGCTACTGGGAAGGAAGCAGAGGCTTGAGTAAGGTGGCTCTTTTAAGCTATGGGCAATTCCTGGAAAGGCTTCGCTGCTGAAGACTACCAGCCAGCCATCATCCCAGCAGCTGGGGGCAGAAATCCTTCAGTCCAGAGGTCGGACCTGGGTGGCACAATACAGCTACCAAGACCTACATCTCTCTCCTCCCCAAAACCCTTAACAATGATACATTATTTATTTAGTCCCTTCTCTGTTGTCAGCAGTGTGCTAGGGCCCTAGAGGCACTTCCACTATTATTGAAAACAGTCAGTTGATGAAAAGAAAGAGAAGCCAATCTAAATATTTGGTGAATAAGTTCTCCGTTCTTTATGTTGAGATTTTCATACTTTTCCTTGGTCTTTTGAGATAGATAGGCCCTGTCTCAGTTTTCCTTTCAAAAATAGTTTTTTGAAGACACATATTCTATACCCACCCCAAACAGAAAATTTATAATAAGCTAGGAAAAAAATATTTCCTTAATTTGAAAAGGGGTTTCCACCCCAAAACCTAAAACAATTCTTATTCTTTTTTTTTAACCTCTATTTTTTCACTTAACTCTTTATTATGGAAATTTCAAACATATACAGACAGAAAGAAAAGATTAATGAGCTCTATGTAACTATCACTCATCTTCAACAATTATCAACATTTTGCCAATTTCCAAGTGTCATTCTGAAAAGTAAAATACTTGTAAACTATTCTGAAGAGTAAAATACCACATTTCCATAAAAGTCAGGAACAAAATATAATGATACCTACTTTTATGGTCAATACTTGTGCCTTCAAGTTACTGGTCAATACAAAAAGATCAGGAAAAAGAAATAAATATGGAATATTTATACTTAATTTATACATAATTGGTAAGATAGATATATCCCCAGAAAATCCAAGGCAATCACATAATATTTCTAAACTAATTATAATTTTCAGAAAGGTAGAAACAAGATTAACCTATAAAAATCCATAGCTTTTCTATAATCAGCAACAACTAATTTGAAAATGCAATAGAGAAGAGAGTTATAATTAAATTCCAATGAAACCTTGAATTACCTAAAAAAAACTTAAAAGTATGAAATGTATTGAAGATAACCATATAATTTTAGTGAAAGCCATAAAACATATTCCTAGATAAAAAGATTCAATATTATACAGATATTAATGCTCCTTAAGTTAAATAATACCTGTGATATAATGTTAATAAAAATTCCAACAGGATGTTTTATAGAATTGGCAAGCTAAATTCTAAAGTTCATCTATGAGATGTGCCAAAAAAGTCAAGATTCTTTAGAAAAAGAGCAAGAAAAAGGACTTGACTTATCAGATATTAATATGTACCATAAAGACACAATATTTGAAATAATGTGGCACTGTGCGAAATAGGCAAATAGATCAACAGAACAGATTTAAAATCTCCCAAAAAATCATACATGTATATGATCTTAGTATATGATAAATGAGGCATTTAAAACCAATCAGGAAATGACAGAGCATTTAACAAATGGTGTGTTAGGAGAAAGAGTTATCTATTTGGAGAAAATTAAAATTAAATGCTTTCTTCATAGTATGTTTTAAAATAAATTCCAGTTGTTTTTAAAATGTAAATTTTTTAAAGGACGAAAGATGGGAAAATGTATTTATAATCTTGGGGGAAGAAAGCTTTCTTGATAAAACATAAAACCCAGATATGTTATGGTATGGCAGAAGACATATAAAGAAGGTCACGTAAGTGTTAAGAACAAACTGATGGTTACCAGAGGGGAGGTGGTGGAGGGATGGGTGATTGGGGGATGGGGATTAAGAGTATACTGAGGATGAGCACTGGATGATGTATGGAATTACTGAGGCACTATATTCTACACCTGAAACTAATGTAACACTGTATGTTAACCATGCTAGAATTAAAATAAAATGTCAGAAAGGAAGTAATAAATTATGTCGGACAATATTTGCAACTGGGATGACAAAACTTTATACCTCATTTTTGACAATGCATACATCTATATCTCATTTAATGTGAATTATCTAAACATAGATTAATATTTTAGATAAACATGTATTTGTATAAAGAACCTATCAGTCAATAAGAAACAACCCAATAGATAGTTTAGGTCTGTCCCCATGGAATGGACCTGTAGACTCACATTGTTGAAAATGCCTCATAGAGTAACTATGTGGCTTTGCTTTACTCACAGACCTGTTTGTTAGATCTGTGGGAAAGAACTACAAGACAGAATTGCTAAATGTATGAAAGCCCAAATGATTAAATATTTTGACCTTACCTATTGGCATATCCCACAGTCTGTACTTTCCTTGGGTGTGATGGCTGAGGAGGGAATATGACTTGAACTCATTCATGTTTACAGGGAGTCTGAAATTGAGAACTAGGCAGATCGACGTACTCTAAACATGGTCTTAAAGAAAATCACTTGAAGAAATTAGGTCTCAAAGATGCTAGGTGGGGAAGTGTTTGAACTATGTCATCAGTATGTCCATATTCAAGTGGAGATAAAGAATTGTAGACTGAATGCAGGACAACTGTGAATTAAGCATAGGTTCTTTTTTATTTTTTAATGTTTGTTTATTTTGACAGAGATACAGAGAACAGAGTAGGGCAGGGTCAGAGAGAGAGAGAGAATCCCAAGCAGGCTCACTCCATGCTGTCAGCACAGAGCCCAATGTGGGGCTCAGTCTCACAAACCATAAGATGATAACCTGAGCCAAAATCAAGAGTCAGAGCCTAACCACCTAGGGGGCCCAAACATAGTTTCTTTTCAAAAGACCTATCTGGAAGATAAACCCTGACTCAAGCTTTCGAGGAACTACCAAGAAGTAACATCATGAGCAGTGGAAGGATTGACAACATGTAAAATTCTTAAACAAAAATGTATTGACTTTAGAGAATTTTGTCTAATATTACACATAATTTTGAAAAATTATTTATACTGTAGAAAAAGGAAAAACAGTGGATATCTACCATCTGATTAAAAATAATCCAACTTCAGGGCACCTGGGTGACTCAGGCAGTTAAGCTCCCAACTTTGGTTCAGGTCATGATCTCATATTCATGAATTCGAGCCCCATGCTAGGCTCTGTGGTGAGAACTCAGAGCCTGGAGTCTGCTTCAGATCCTTTGTCTCGCTCTCTCTCTGCCCCCTCCCACTTGCACTCTGTCTCTCTCTCTCTTAGAAAATAAACATTAAAAACAATTTTAAAAAATAACCCAACTGCTTCAGCAAATGGTGCTGGGAAAACTGGACAGCAACGTGTAGGAGAATGAACCTGGACCCCTTTCTTACACCACACACAAAAATCAACTCAAAATGGATGAAAGACCTAAACGTTAAGACAGCAACTTCTTTGACCTCAGCTGCAGCACCTTCTTACTCAACACATCTCCAGAGGCACGGGAAACCAAAGCAAAAATTAACTATTTGGACCTCATCAAGATAAAAAGCTTCTGAACACCAAAGGAAACAATCAGTAAAACTAAATGGCAACTGATGGAATGGGAGGAGATATTTGCAAATAACATATTGGATAAAGGGTTAGTATCAAAGTCTTTAAAGAACTTCTCAAAGTCAACATCCAAAAAACAAATAATCAAGTGAAGAAATGGGCAAATAGAGACTTCTCCAAAGAAGACATCCAGATGGCCAACCGACACATGGGAAAATGTTCAACATCACCCATTATCAAGGAAATACAAATCAAAACCACAATGAAATACCACCTCACACCTGACAGAATGGCTAAAATTAACAACTCAGGCAAAAACAAATGTTGGCAAGGATGTGGAGAAAGATGAACCCATTTGCACTGCTGGTGGGAATGCAAACTGGTGCAGCTACTCTGGAAAACAGTATGGAGGTTCCTTAAAAGATTGAAAATAGAACTACCCTACAGCCCAGCAATTGCACTATTAGGTATTTAACC
This sequence comes from Suricata suricatta, assembly GCF_006229205.1. Classification (NCBI taxonomy): domain Eukaryota; kingdom Metazoa; phylum Chordata; class Mammalia; order Carnivora; family Herpestidae; genus Suricata; species Suricata suricatta. Next base: position 21,826,944 of record NC_043709.1, on the reverse strand, counting down.
AAAGGATACAGGAGAGATGATTCAAAGGGGCACATGCACTCCAATGTTTACAGAAGCACTATTGACAATAACCAAGATATGGAGAGAGACCAAATGTCTATCAACAGGTGAATGGATAAAGAAGATATGATATATATCTTAGATATATATATATATATATATATATATATATATATATATAATGAAATATTACTTGGTGATTAAAAAGAATGAAATCTTGCCATTGGCAACTATGTGGATGGAACTAGAGTATATTATGCTAAGTGAATAAGTTTGTCAGAAAAAGACAAGTATCATATGATTTCACTCACATGTGGAATTTAAGATACAAAACAGATGGGGCACCTGGGTGGCTCAGTTGGTTAAGTGTCTGACCCTTGATCTCGGCTCAGGTCATGATCTCACATTTTGTGAGTTTGAGCCCTGCATCGGGCTCTGCGCTAATGGAATGAAGCCTGCTTGGGATTCTGTCTCTCCTCGCTGCCCCTCCCTAAGTTGTGTGCACTCTCTGTCTCTCTCTCTCTCCCCGCCCCCCCCCGAAATAAATAAATAAATAAACGTTAAAAAAAAGTTTAAAGATACAAAACAGGTGTCTAGGTGGCTCAATGGGTTAAGGATGTGACTTCAGCTCAGATCATGATCACACAGTTTGTGGGTCTGAGCCCCATGTCAGTCTCTATGCTGACAGCTCAGAGCCTGGAGCCTGCTTCAGATTCTGTTTCCTCTCTCTCTGCCCCTCCCCCATTCCCTTTCTCTCTCTCTCTCTCTCTCTCTCTCTCTCTCTCTCTCTCTCTCTCAAAAATAAACAAACATTTAAAAAAATCAGATGAACATAGGAAAGGGAAGCAAAAATAATATAAAAGCAAAAGACAAACCATAAGAAATTCTTAAATACAGAGAACAAACAGGGTTGCTGGCTGGGTGTTGGGTGAAGGGAAGGGCTAAAGGGGTGAGGGGCATTAAGGAAGACACTTGTAGGGATGAGCACTGGGTGTTATATATAAGCAATGAATCATCTAATTCTATTTCTGAAATTTTTATTATACTATATGTTAACTAATTTCAATTTAAATCTTAAAAAATAAATAAAAGTTTAGTTAATAAATAAATAAATAAATAATTAATTAATTAAAAAGCCAACTGATGGAGCACCTGGTTCAGTCAGTTAAGAGTCTGACTCTTTTTCTTTTTTTTTTTTTGTTAATAAAGTTTTATTTATTTTTTGAGGTTTAACTATATAATTTTTTATTTTATTTTATTTTATTTTATTTTATTTTATTTTATTTTATTTTACTTTTCAATTAAATAGTTTAGGGGCGCCTGAGTGGCTCAGTTAGTTAAGGATCCAGCTTTGGCTCAGGTCATGATCTCACGGTTTGTGGGTCTGAGCCCCGCGTCGGGCTCTGTGCTGACAGCTAGCTCAGAGCCTGGAGCCTGCTTCCAGTTCTATGTCTCCCTCTCTCTGCCCCTCCCCTGATGACGCTGTCTCTGTCTGTCTCTCAAAAATAAATTTAAAAAACATACAAAATTTTAAATTAAATTGTTTATTACCAAGTTGGTTTCCATATAACACCCAGTGCTCTTCCCCACAAGTGGCCCCCTCCATGACCATCACCTCCTTTCCCACTTCCCCCTCCCTCTTCGGCCCTCAGTTTGTTCTCAGTATTCAAGAGTCTCTCATAACTTGCTTCATTCCCCCTCCCTAACTCTTCCTCTGCCTTTCCCCTTCTCATGGTCCTCTGTTGGGTTTCTCCTGTTAGACCTATGAGTGAAAACATATGGTATCTGTCCTTCTCCACCTGACTTATTTCGCTTAGCATGAAGAGTCTGACTCTTGATTTTGGCTCGGACCAGATCTCATGGTTTGTGGAACTGAACCCCAAGTTGGGTTCTGTGCTGACAGTGCTGATAGAGTGGAGCCTGTCTGTCTCCCTCTCTCTTTCTGCCCCTCCCCATGCATGTCCTCTCTCACTCTCTCTCAAAAATAATCTTTAAAAAACATTTTTAAGATTAAAAAAATAATAACCCAACTAAAAAACAGGTAAAGAATATAAACAATTTTCAGACAACATACTGATGTTCAAAACCACATACAGAATATTGTTCATATAAGTTCAGTCAATAAAATATTGAGATAGGAGCACTTGGGTGGCTCAGTCGGAAGAATCTGACTCAGGTCATGTTTTCACAGTTTATGAATTCAAGCCCTGAATCAGGCCCCGAGCTCACAGCGCAGAGCCTGCCCGTATCCTCTGTCTCCCTATCTGCCCCCCCGCACTTCCCTATCTCAAAAATAAATTAAAAAAATAAAATAACATGTTGAGATATAAATTAATAAAACACTGAGACATCAGTTTTTGACCATCTCCCTAAGTCAGAAAATGCCAAGGGTCTGCAATTTTACCCTACCTGCAAGCTAACAAGTTAGCTTACCACAGTGTTGTACACATTTTGACAGAAGAATATTAGACACCCTAAAAACAAAAAGATGCTCTGATGGGTGAATACATGTATAAAATCTGTTTGGTGCTAATGTCCCTAATTGTAAACAATTAATTGGCATTCCAGCATATGTATCAGTTTCATAGAAGTTTGTTTAGTATGAATCAATTGCCAAGTATATGATCAACTCTGAATATTGATTGACTGATACAGTTAAAATCCTTGAACTTGCAAGTCCGGGAACAGATTCAGGACCCATAGTGATCACAGCAAGGTATGGTCAACCTACTGAACAGTCAGTCTTTCCCCAAAGACCTCTATCTCACTGACTCCTTGCACATCTTCATTAAACCAAAACATTTTCACCTGTTTCTCTTTTGAGATCATTTTCACCCCCTATGATTATCACAGTCAATTCCAGTTTGTTAGTACCTGTTAAAAAGTATAATCCAAACTTGAACACACTACTATAGATGCAATCTGAACACAGAATGTATCATATTTACTGGACCCTATTTTTGCATGAATGGACCCTAAATATGAACTGGCTTTTTTCTCCAGCTGCTGTACTTGTAGAACCTTCTCAAGCTTGATTTAACCCCCCAACTCCCAAGTCTTCTTCGCATGTGGAAGGAAGCAGATGAGAGCTTGTGCTGTGAAATCAAACTTCCTAAGTTTTGAATTCTTGTGTGCTCAGTGTAATGTTGGGAAAGTTACTTAATGTCTCTACACCTTAATTTTCCTACCTGTAAAAATAGGAGTGATAATAAGAATACTTAACTCGAAGGGTTGTTGTGAGGATTAGGTCAGTTACCACAGGAGAAATACTTGGTAAAATTTATTTCCTGTGCATCCCACTGGTAGATATCATTTTATTTAATCCCACAGGAATGCTATGATGTTTGTATTACTGGATCCATTTAATCCATTTAAGGGTAATCTGAGGTTCACCGAGTTTAAGTAGTAGGTCAAATAGTTGCTAAGTAGCAGAGCAGGGTTGTAATAAGACCTGTCTGACTCCAAAGATCAAGTTCTATTTCTTGCACAATTTAGGGGCATTCTTCCCCTTCCTGTATTTCTACATTTTTTTAAGCTTTCACACAGTATAATGTGGCTAAGAGTACAGGCTCCCAAAGCAGACTGCCTTGTTGGATGATCTTGAACAAGTTAATCTTTATATGATCTGAGACAAGTTACTTAACATCTCCAAGCTTTAGTTTCCCCATCTGTAAAATAAAACTTTTAATAGCAATATCTACCTCAGAGACTTCAGGAATTATTAAATGAGATACCATATAAGACAGTGCCAACTCGTTGGCGATTGTATAACAGATGTTAGCTGTATTATTCCCACTCCAATTCACCTTGCTGTTTTCAGCCAAGTCCTCTTAGGAAACCTTCTAGAGTATTCCCAGGGATCTGCATCAAATTTACAGAATATCTCTGAAGTCTCCTAAATACATACTTCCCTATACCTAAGATATGTCAGATTATATCTAGAGTTTTTTTCCTCAGTTTTATGAACTCCAGGATTGAAAAGAGGGAGAATTAAAGGGCATCATAGCTCATAAAATGCGTAAGACCCAGGAGTAACAGAAAACTGACCATCTATGACTCATCAAGGGTGACCTGCCTCAGTTCCTACTGCTCTACCACAATTCACTTCCCATGTTGCTCAGCCCTATGTATTTGTTGCCTGCAACTCAGTGTTGAGGGCACTGATTACAAAATGTCCTTCTGTCTGTCAACCCAGCTGCCAGGAGCTCCCGAGTCCCACACTCAACAAAACTGGTTCGAATAACTAAGCCTTCCAAATTCTAAGGCTGAAGGAAAAGGAACTCATACGTTTTGTGAGATATTTATTACTGTCCCATTTTACTGGGGCTTCTCAAGGCCATTACCTGTATTTGTATTTGTATTTTACCCAAAATCACAGAGTTGATCAGGGGTGGAAATCTTCTACAATGCTACTCCAGAGAGAAATAGCCTGTGGGCTAAAACAGCAAGGCCTCCCAACTGCTCCTCCATCCACCTTCTACCCACCTAAGTTTTACAATATCTTCCTGCCTCCTAACTTTTACTTTTTTTAATCAGTGCACTTTTTGCTACCTAAATAAATTTAGAAAATACGAGTCTAAATAGTAATAGGCGTGAAATCACAGGCTTTATACATCATGTATACATTACATAATATATTTTTTAAAGTGTATTCATTTCCTAGTTATGCCATAACAAATTACTGGAAAGTAGGTGGCTTAAGACAACAAAAATTAGGAGCACCTGGGTGGCTCAGTCGTTAAGCGGCCAACTTCAGCTCAGGTCATGATCTGACAGCTCATGGGTTTGAGCCCCACATCAGGCTCTGTGCTGACAACTGGCTCAGAGCCTGGAGCCTGCTTCAGATTCTGTCTCCCTCTCTCTCTGCCCCTCCCCGACTCATGCTCTGTCTGCCTCTCTCTGTCTCAAAAATAAATGAAAACTATTTTAAAAAATGTTTAAAGGAGCTTTAAAAAAAAGACAACAAAAATTATTCTTTCATAGTTCAGGAGACCAGAAAGTCAAAATAAATGTGTCATTAGGGTTGTTTCCTTCTGGAGTGTGTGAGGGAGAAACTGTCCCACAGCCCTTCTCATAGCTTCTTAATGTTCCTTGGCGTGTAGACACATCACTTCAATCTATCTCCACATTCACATGAATGTCTGTATCCACATCTCCTTATCCATTCTCTCATAAAGATACTAGTCACTGGATTCAATACCCACCCTAATTCTAGGATCCCTTCATCTTGAGGTCCTTAATTAAATACATCTGCAAAAACCATATTTCCTAATAAAGCTACACTCTGAAGTTCTGGGTAAACACAAATTTTGAGAAAGACACTATTCAACCCATTACAACAAGTAAATAATCATTATAATTTTATTGAAAGTTTACCCATGTACCACTTAAAATCACCTTGCATCCTGCTAGTGGTTTGCAAACCACCCTATGGTGACCTTGGTGTGTGTATCTGGAGGCCCTTGGGTTCCTCTCCTACTTTTAAAAGCAGAAAATTTTAAAGTCAAGATGGCTGCATTTCCTTTACTGCATTTGAACCGATGTATGTTTTGGTAAATCAAGAAGTCGTTCCCCTAGAAAGAGCTGCTGATTCTCTCTGGTTTTGAGAACTCAGGAAATGTTATTAATAATAGGTTGTTTCAAGTGCTATTTCAAGTAGGTAGATATAGCTTACTGCATGATTCATTGTTTTCTGAAATTAGTAGCTGTGCACATACAGGTCTCTGTGGGATTGTATTCAGAGATTTATTAAGTTTTCTCTCCATAGAGACAACTGAAGAATCTTAAGGTGGATTTGCAATTTAAAAGATGCCATTAGGTAACACCGGATACTGTGAAACTCCATTTTGTGCAGGAAGACACACTACCTAAAAACATTATAAATAGGAATCTAGAGTAAGCTCAAATTTTCAGTCCAGAGAAGGATGGAAAGGAAAATTTATTCTCAACAGCCTGTACGGGATCTAGACCTCCATGTGAATCACAGACTGAATAAACTTGGGTTTTTCCATTTGAGATAATATCCAGAAGACTTACTCTTCTAAATGCGCTTTTTATAAAAAGTGTGCATTGGACAATAGAAATTAAAGATATCAGGAAAACCTTTTTTATTGATCATACTTATTTTTAATTTAGATCCTTTTTTTCTCCAAAATATTAAAAATTACCATTTGTCAACAACATAAGAGGGGAAGCTGTCTTTAATGAACAATTATCAGATGGTGGAGATCAATTATTATATGGGCTCCATGCAAAATATTATAAAAGATGCATAAGAGCAGATGCTGGCCTGAAACACCTAAATAAGCACATTTCCATAAACACATATGGTGTAGGAGCTTTCATATATGTACCTCAGTGTTTGTACCAAGTTAAATAATTCAAGATGGTATAACCAGTTTACAGAAATGTGATACAAACACAATAAATTGGATTGTTGCCATGACGAATAACCTAAGCAAAAGAAACAACAACAATAAAACCCATTTAGACAAGAGGAGGTGGAGAAGGTCCCCAAACTGAAAGGGTCAGTATTTGTTGGCAAAAATCCAAAGTCCAAGATGTTACTAACTTGTATCTTCTGTTTCCACCAACAAATATATCTTAAAGAAACAACCTAAATTTTCACATATAAATGGTTGCTGGCCTTCAAACAGTATTTGTCACTATATGATTCAGTCTCAGCCAGCACCATCACCAACACGAAGAGCTTTGTGAAACTTCCTCTGCCAAATTTCCTTAGAGATTGACCACTCACCTCACAAGAAAATATGTTCCTTTACTTTTTAATCACTCCCAGGTTTTCATGATGTAAATTGCCTAAATGAATAGGAAAGTTTTAGAGAGTCAAGGACAAACATCTCCAAATGAAAATATTACTTTGCCAGAAATGTACATTTTTTGTTTATTATTTATTTTAGTAATCTCTATACCCAACGTGAGGCTCAAACTCACAACCACGAGATAGAGTGCCATGCTCTTCCAACTGAGCCAGCCAAGACTTGTACACTTTTAACAGGAGACAGGCAGCATTCTGATAAGCTTTTAGAGGGGAAAAAAGTGGGAGGCAGGGAGGGGAGGGGAACGAGCTCACTGGAAAAAAATTGAGAACAAGAAAGAAGTTGTGGTGTTATTTACTCTACTCCCCTTTCAGGGATTCAAAGCAGGTATCAATGTACTAAAAGCCAAATGGACACACTGCAGGAAAGGAACTTATTTAACTTAGTTTAACATATCTTTTCTCAAACTGACTTGACTACAAATCCCCTTCTCCATGTAACAACTTTCAACATCCCAATTCTACAGGGTATGTTTTGGGGAGTACAGTAGCCTAAGACACCTGCAAGGTGGTCCTCAGTGATTCTTACCTCCTGGCACTCCCATCTTTGTATAGTCTCCTCCCATATTTAATAGAGTCAACTTGTATAGTGAAAATGATACTGCAGAAATTATAGGGCATAACTAATGAGGCTGCACCATTAGAGACATCACAGCCTTCACTTTGCCCTCACTTGGATTGCTCACTCTGGGAAAAGCCAGCCACCATGTCATGAGGACACACAAGCTGCCTATGGAGAGGCCCACATGTGGAAGAACTGAGTACCAAGTGAGCGTGCCATCTTGGAAATGAATCCTGCAGTCCCAATCAAGACCACAGTCCCAACTGCCAACTGCAACCCCAGGAGGGACCCTGAGCCAGAACCACCCAGCTAAGCCAGTCCTTAATTTCAAACCACAGAGAAGATAAGACACCATAAATATTTTTTTCTGTTTAAGCCACTAAGTTTGGGGATAACTTGTTATGCAGCAATAGATAACTAGTACAGGGAGATTAAAGCATTCTGTATCAATCATCTTGGTTTGTCATTTAATCAGCATGAAGCTGTAGTGTGGAATATATTTTTACATTATTCTACCTCTATAGACATCGTTAATTGCTTAAGGATGGACTCATACCTAAAGCCAAGCCAATCAGGGTCATTCCTTAAGATTTCTGTTACTGAAGCTGAACAAAGAGATTTATTCCGTGGTAGTAAGGCCAAGAGATATGAAAGTCAGGAGCTGCCAATGGCCATATTTCATGCTGTGTAAAGAAAACTTTTAGAAGAGAAAGAATTTGACAACACAGAGTGAACTGGGGTTGAGAGATTGAGGGAAAAAATACCCAGTAGCATTCTGGTCCCTCGTTCCAGTGAACACTGATATTACCTGCCCCTCACCATTCTCATTGTGAGCCTTCCAATAAAGTACCCTTTTTGCCTAAGTTGGTTTAAGTTCATTTTCTAAACTATGCCTCCAAAAGAATCTTGGCTGATATACTCCCACATAACTTCCTGCTTCCCCTAACACAGCACTGGTAACACTGGGCTGTAATTGCTGTTGCTTTTCTACCTCCCTATCCACAGAGTGATGTTCAAGTTCACAGCATTCCGCCCTTCTCTGGAAACTATACTCAAAAGATAGGGTAGGAATCTGACAACCATGTCTGTACCTCTTAATTTTGGGCCCTGAACTGGCCTTAATTCACTCAATGTAGACCAAATAGATTCTCCCTCTAGGAATTTGGAACTGATACCCACAGAGATTAGACATAGAAACCTCTTCATACTAACAAGTACACTCTCAGAGGAGGTGGCTAACCTCCAGCAGGTAAAGTGCCCCAAGCTGTCTTAGTCTCCATCTCTTCCGTGAATTCTCTAAGAACCTCAAGTATTCTGGGGCACCTGGGTGGATCAATTAAGTGCCAGACTTCTGCTCAGGTCATGATCTCACAGTTCATGGGTCCAAGCCCCACACTGGGCTCTGTGTTGACAGCTCAGAGCCTAGAGCCTACATAGGATTCTTTATCTCCCTCTCTCTCTGCCCCTTCCCCACTAGCACTCCGTCTCTCTCTCTCTCTCTCAAAAATAAACATTTTCTTAAAAATGTTTATTAAAAAAAAAAAACTCTAGTATTCTTCCAACAAGGGTGCAAAGTCATTTTGTTTCCTAAAGTCAAAAGAAACTTGACCTAATACATGCCCTCATCTACTGTAGTCTCCATGTGAGCAGGCACAACTTGTTCCCCATTGTATCTCCAAAGCCATCACAGCCCTAGTACATGGTCAGAACTCACTACATACTGTATTTCATGAAATGACTAAAGCACACTGAACTCAGTGGGAGACACTCTTCTTCTGCCTAGATGGGAAGATCTCAATCTTGATCGTTTCTACTCTCCTGCCTTCAAGGCTCTGAACTCCTCTGTCCTGGCATTGGGTCTCCCTGTGCTGTCAGCTACAGGAACCAATTGCGACTTTGTCTGCAGTACAGGCAGTACATCACATCCCCAGTCAAGGATGCATTTTAGATACTAGAGGTCCCAGACGTCCCATCATCCAAGAAGCTTTACCTTTACTGCTAGCCCAGGGTCACCAGGCCTATCATCCTGTTTTTACTGTGCATCTTATCTATTCTAAGCTAGAACCATGCTGACCAGATGGTTTCCAGGGCCAAAGCTGGTTTTATCCTGACAATTGCATGGTTCCAGCAGGCTCTGATTCTTAGATCTTATTATTCCTCTGGTCTTTGCTTTTTAGCATGACCTCATCGCTCTGGATGGGAAACAATGAGTTTCAGGGAAATTTCCACTTTTCATAGAACCACCTTTCTAAGAACAGATCTCGTATATGAATAGAAAAAGAAGAGTTGATGGGGAACAGGACAGAGCATGGGGATTATAAATCAAGTTCAGGAACTTCCAATTACAAGAAAAGAAACTAAGAAATTGTAGTTAGCAGAAGACAAAGAAGCAAAGTATAGTCGGCAATAGTTGAATTGACTACCTAAACTTCATTCCCCATTTATTCATGTTTCTTGAAGAACCCAGAGTTTCCTCTGGGGAGCTGCTGCTCCTCTATGCTTAGCTATGGATGGCACTGATACCTCTCTAGCTCCAGACCCCAAAATCCTGAGCCTGTCACCTCTCACCTCAGTGATCTATCACCATGTAGCATTTCTCTGTCATGGCAACTGATGAGCACATTACCTAGACTGATCTAATCAGAATGAAGCCTAGCATTTTCTTTGGTATTTGGAGGAGAAAATCTATCTTTCTCTAACATGGAAGAAATATGTACATCCAGGAGCTGCTGGCAGCCATCTTACACCCATGAGGTCAGGCAACCTTTTGATAAAGCTGGCACCATGAAAGGTGGAGTTGAAAATAAAAAAGAACTGGGGAAGGGATGGCTAGCTGGCTCAGTCAGTCTAGCCCACAATTCTTGATCTCAGGGTCCTGAAGTTGGAGTCCCATGTTGGGGGTAGAGTTTACTTGACCCTCCCCAAAAAAAGAAGAAAAAAAATTAAGAAAATGAACTGTCCTGGGTGACACCTTTGAGCTCCTAGCTCAAACTAATCTGGCAGCCATTCTACCTCTGGACTCTGCAGTGACATAAGCCAATAACCTCTCTAAGAGGTTAAAGTTTGAGTTCAGTTTTCTGATACTTAAACTAAAAAAAGTATGAACACAAAGGCTAACTAGCAATTACCACATGCTAAAGTCTGGGTAGCACTATAGGGATGGTCTTCTACTATAGAAAGGGCTTTTTCACAGTCTCTCAGCCCTGTTTCTCAGTAGGTATAAACACACTGGTTTTAAAAGAGTTAACTTAGAACACCAGAGTTGACAGAAATTCATATGAGTTGAAATGTATATAATAATTCTAAAGCTTAACAGCAAAAAAATGCCTTGTAATTTGGGCTATATTTAAAGTTGCCACATCTAGTATCCTTTATTTAAAGCAAATAAAAATTTACTAGCTGAACTTACTTTCAAGTTTAAATTGTTGGGAACTGACAAAGGCTACTACCTTCTAATGAACTATAGAGAATGTAGGAGTATCTTGGGCTTGTCCAGTTTTTGGAAGGGAGTTTTGAGGAGGAAAGGAAAAAAAAGAATTTCAACACTATAGGAAAATAAAGAGAGTCATTTGTTCTCCTGAAATCCCAGGAAGCTGGAAGCAAGGTAAAATGCATGTATCCTTTTAGTGAACTTTCTGCCACAGACCTGCATTTGATCCCTCTCTGGGCGTTTTCTACTTTCCCTGAAACACAGCCTTTGATAAAGCTGGGCTCTGAAAGGTTGTACCTAGGGAGGAAAGTGGTGCCACATCAGCCTGTGCAGAGACTGGGCAAGGCTGTCAAAACCCCAGGCAGGCCTTTTATATGTCCAGTCCTGGTCCCATTCCCTTCACCAGTGTCCTCCAGCTCATCTTTCCATTCTCTGCTGGGACCTTGATCCACATAGTATCTGTGATTTTCCCCTCATTTCCAACCCGTTCTTTTCTCCTGACTCTTCTATTTAATCTATAAGCATGCTCAAGTTGCTCTTCATCCAAAGAAAGAAAAGAAGAGAGAGGGGGAAAGGGAGGAAGAAGAATAGAAAAGATAACCTTCCTAGGGGCACCTGGGTGGCTCAGTGGGTTAAGCATCTGACTTTTGATTTCAGCTCAGGTCATGGTCTCGTGGTTCATGAGTCTGAGCCCCAAGTTGGGCTCAGTGCTGACATCATGGAGCCTGCTTTGGACTATTTTTCTCTCTGTCCCTCCCCCCTCTTGTGCCTTCCTCTCCTACCAAAAGAAAAAAAAACTTTAAAAATATATATATTTAAAAAGAAAAGGCCCTTCTATATCAGATTGAATAGTCCCTCCACCCAAATTCATGTCTAACTAGAACCTCAGAATGTGTGATCTTATATGGAAACAGGGTCTTTGTAGATGTAATTAGTTACATTAAAATGAGGTCATACTGGATCAGGGGAGTCCTAATCTAATAACTGGCATACTTACATGAGAAAACAAAGTCCCAAAGGAGACACACAGGAAGAATACCATGTGAAACACAGGCAAAAATTGAGGGGATGTACCTACAAGTCAAAGAAGGCCAAATATTACCAGCAACCACTGGAAGCTAGGAAGAGCCAAGGAAGGATCCTCCTCTAGAGACTTCAGAGAAAGTATGGCTTCACCAATGCTTTATTTTCAGGCTTTGAGCCTCCATAACTACGTAAATAAACTCTGTTGTTGGAAGGCACCCAGTTTGTAGTGATTTGTTATGGCAGCACTAGAAAACCAATACACTTACCATTTGGTTATTTTTCTCCTCATTCATCTGAATTCTCTAATTTTTTTACAATGAACATGGATTATTTAGACAACAAAAGCTTAAAAATTCCAAACCCTTCCTTGATTCTGCACCCGCTTGCTCCTTCCCTTCCTTGAAAGGCTATCTATCTCACTGTCTCTATTTGCTCTCCTCTCAAACACTCCTCAGTCTACCCACTGGTCTGGCTTCTGCCCCTACTGGCCCAATGAAACTGCCCCAGCCGCCTCCATGCTGCCAAATCCCCCAATTTTTAACCTTTCATATTGACTATCTCTGTCACATCCGTCAAATATTCTTGCCTTCTTAAAAAGCTCTCCCTCTTGAATGCTCAGTCTACCCTCTGGGTGGTTCAGTTGGTTAAGCATCCAACTTCTGCTCAAGTCATGATCTCAGTTTGTGAGTTCGAGATCCACATGGGGCTCTCCTGCTATCCGCACAGAGCCATCTTCATATCCTCAGTCTTGTTCTCTCTCTGCCCTTCCCCCACTTGTTCTCTCTCTCTCTCTCTCTCTCTCTCTCTCTCTCTCTCTCTCTCTCTCCCTCCCTCCCTCCCTCCCTCCTCCTTCCCTCTCTTTTTCTCTCTTAGAAACAAATAAACCTTAAAAAAAAAGTTCTCACTCGGGGCACCTGAGTGGTTCAGTCAGTTAAGCATCTGACTTTGGCTCAGGGCATGATTTCACGCTTTGTGAGTTCAAGCCCCATGTTGGGCTCTGTACTGACATCTCAGAGCCTGGAGCCTCCTTTGAATTTTGTGTCTCCCTCTGTCTGCCTCGCTCCTGCTTGAACTCTGTCTCTTGCTCTGTCTCAAAAATAAACAAACATTAAAAAAAAAAAGCTCTCCCTTTAACAATATACATCATGGAGTATTTACAGCAATTAAAAACTATTGGTTAGATATACATATATCACAGTAGACATGGGTGGATTTTAAAACCTAATGTTTGGTGAGAAAAGTAAGAAATGAAAAGAGATCTTTAACCCATTATTTACACAAACTAAAAATACATATACAAAGCATCAATATATATTTTTTCAACTAAATTAGAATGGTTTCCCTGTGGTGATAGGAACAAAAGGAATAAATAAATAGAGCAAGGTCTTACACAGACCAATGAACCGTTCATAGTGTGCCATGAACTGGAGTTAGGTTAACCCTTTACACCTGGGCTCACCTCCTCTACCTCCTAGAAAAACCCATCTCTCTTCTCTGGGCTTTCACAATGCCACACTCACCTGTTTTTTTCTTCCCTTTTACTTTTCTTCTCATAAATATTGTAGCTCCTCAGGATTTCTCAGGGTTCCTTCTGTTCTTGCTTAGTTTCCCTGGATGATATTACCTACAATTGGGCCTTCATATATCATCAAAGGATGATGACTCACATATCTATATTTCTAAATGCAGGCCCATAAATCTAACCTACCTATATACCTGAAATGCACATTTATGAATTTATCAGAGCTAGGATGAGCTTCATGATCAAACTGTAGCAGCTTAGATTAAAGTCTAGAGTCAGCCTTCAAAGGTTAAGAGAGTGGTATGATAAAAAGCACAGAAAGTAAGCTCTCTTTTCATTTTTTCACCTGGATTTTTATTGCTTACTTATATCAGACAAGCAGGTAGCCACTGGTATTATTCAACCTAAACAGTAGCTATAATAACAGATAAATCTTAAGATCTCAGAGTCATATTATAGTAAAGCTTACTTCTTAGTCACATCACAGATCATTGCAAGTGTAACCAGTGGGGCAATTAAGCTCCACCAGTGATATAGGGACTGGGGCTCCTTCTTGTGATTTCACCATCTTAACATATAGCACCCAAAGCCAACCCTTAGGGATGTCTCCACACTCACCATCCAGAAGAAGAAACTAGTATTGAAAATGGTCTCTGGGAGATTTTTATGGAATGGGCCTGCAAGTGATAGTCATCACCTCTGCCCTTATTCCATTGGGCAAAACCCAACATATGACCACACTTTACAGAGAAGACAAAAATATGGCCCAGGTATGTGCCCAGAAAGAAGAGGAAATAATTCAGGCAGTACACAGCATTCTCTTTCACAGTGCTTTTCCTACATTATCTCACTTCATCTTTCTACCTCTTTATTATCTCGATTTTACCAATGAGAAAATCAAGTCATAGAGTAAAGTTAACAGGGAGCCCCAAACACTAGATATCCTGAAGCATTTTCTCCTGGCTAGGTTTACCAATCAAGAAGCTAATTAGAGCTACAAGATCTGATTGCCAAAATAAATCCACTTAATCAGCAACATGTTGCTAAAATCATTAAAGATGGCATGAACTTAAGTTGGGAAATAGTGGACAGTCCAAGAGTCACAATTACCAAGCTCTTTTTCTCTGTCACTTTTCAGAGTTTAGAGTTTGAACACAGTGATATACAGATGATTAGTACAGAATTCTCTACTTGTGTAGTAGTGGCTGTGTGCTGTGTTTTGATCATCTTGGTTTGGAACCATATTCCACACTCATTATGTTCAGGTACCTTCTCTTCCAGACCTACTAATGAAAGATAAAGGATTCACCTAGCCAGCTGAGAGCTGACATCTAAGCATTGTTCCATGCACTGATCTACAATAAGCAGTTCTATTTTTTTTTAAATAATGCACTTGATTTATAACCTCTTTTTATTCCAGAAATGCTAAACCTAATGAAGTTCTTTATCTCCTTGTTAAAATCTGACCATCACATTGACATCAGTTACATTATTCATAATTCTTCACACAAGACTTTCCACCAATAATCCATTGTGAGGATAGGCCAGAATGACCTTGTAGAGAAAAGAGAAATAAATGTTATATTTGTTTATGCTGTTCTCATATTGAGACATTTGAGTTAGCAGACATCTGGAGGAGTTGGAAGTAGTCTGCCAAAAGAAAATAATTTCCATATTCAAACTTGACACAAGCCATATTACCTCTCTCTCTCTCAGAATCATGTTTTATAAACCTATTTTATCAAAACTAAAAAATAGAGCTAAGCTCTCCCACAGTGGAAAGGAGATGGTCTCTGCCCTGCTGGAAAATAGAGGGGCTTTTTTGCAGTTAACAACGGTACAAGGAATCTCAATGAAATTTCCCTTTGGGGCCTACGGTGTAAACACTGATACAAGACAATTATCTCATTCAACTTTATGTTTCCACAATGCTGCACACTTAAGAAGTGCATGAGTATTTAAAAATATCTGAATTATTTTAATGTTAGACCATTTCATCTTATAATATCAAAACTTTAAAATTCTGTATAATTCAGTAGACTTACTCAGAATACGATTCCTTTATTAGAGAGACAATAAAAATTGGATTGTGTTTTCACATTTTCAGGAATCTGATATAAGAAAAATATAAACAAACTGCAAGGAAATTATTTTAATATAATTTCTTGTAATTGATTTTTATGAGAATGAAAATGTTTCTACCCCCCTCATCATTGAAACTTAAAAAACAATCAATGAACATAAACCTTTGGAAATCAAAATGCTATTTAAGTTTTGTTTTGGAATGCAGATCTTAAGTTCTTAGAAAAACAAAAAACACTGAATCAACAGGTATACTTAAAAAAAATACATTGGGGCACCTGGGTGGCTCAGTTTGTTGGGCAACCGACTTCGGCTCAGGTCAAATCTCACGTTCATGGGTTTGAGCCCCACATTGGGCTCTGTGATGACAGCTCAGAACCTGGAGCCTGCTTCCAGTTCTGTGTCTCCTTCTCTCTCTGCCCCTCCCCCTCTCATGCTCTCTCTGTATCAAAAATAAATAAAACATTTTTAAAAACATTTTTAAATAAAAAAATACATTACCTATTTTTCCTCTCTAAAAGGTTTCACCTAGAAGATTTCTATGGCTTAAATCCTAATATTGTACTGATTTCAGAAGTCTGGAGGCTTCCTCTGACTCTCCCTTTATTTAAGCTTTCCAAGTGTTACAGTTGGTTTAAAACACGAAAATCAAGGGGCGCCTGGGTGGCTCAGTTGATTAAGTGTCTGACTTCTGCCCAGATCATGATCTCATGGTTCATAGGTTCAAGCCCCATGTCAGGCTCTGTGCTGACAGCTCAGAGCCTGCAACCTGCTTCAGATTCTGTCTCTGGCTCTCTCTGCCACTCCCCCATTTGTGCTCTGTCTGTCTCTAAAATAAATAAACATTAAAAAATTAAAAAAGAAATAAAACACCAAAATCAAAACCACAAATACATACACACACACACACACACACACACACACACACACACACACACGCTCCTTTCCAGAGCTCTCCTAATAATCTAATTTATTTCCAAGGAGATTGGCACCTCCAAGGGAATTTCATTTTTCTCCGTGTTTGGTTGTCCAGGAATGCCAAGCGTTCCCTCACAGATGCTGTCGGACAGGCACGTCAACCTGGCAGCAAGAACATGCTCTGGCTGAACACGTGCCACAAGACTGCCAAGAAAAACAGCACCGTCATCCCCCCTCCCTCAGGCACTAAGTGAGCCCGAACCAGACTTGTAATCAGGACCAGGATCCAAACTTTTAGCTCAGAGAAAACCAAGTGCTCCAGGCCAAGCATCTAGGAGTCTTCTGACCTGGAATGACTCAGGATTTGGCAAGTTACAATCCACCAACCTAAGCTAACCTAAACTAGGGGCTGCCTCTGAATTAAACCAGCCTCTACTCTTCCTCCAGTGACTTAATTAGCCTCCAATGAATTAATCAGAGAGTCAAGTAGGTTGTAACTCCACTCTTTTAAATATACTCCCTGCAGTGAAGGCATTCGATATCGTGCTATAATGGTAGATACACATCAACACCAAGAGTGAGCTCTAACGTAAACCATGGACTTTGGATGATGATGATGTGTCCATGTGGGCTCATCAGTTGTAACAAATATACCAGTCTGGTGTTGATAGCACAGGAGACTGTGCATGTGAGGAAGGAGTGGAGACAGCGGAAGGCAAGAGATTTATTCATTGTCTGTACTTTTCAATTTTGCTATGAGCCCAAAATTGCTTTAAAAAGTAAAGTCTAATAAGAGACTCTCAAATACAGAGAACAAACTGAGGGTTGCTGGAAGGATTGTGAGTGGGGGGATGGGATAAATGGGTAAGGTGCATTGAGGAAGACACTTGTTGGGATGAGCACTTGGTGTTATACATAGGGGATGAATCACCGGAATCTTCTCCTGAAGTCATTATTCCTTAGTCTAACTTGGACGTAAATGAAAGAAAGAAAGAAAGAAAGAAAGAAAGAAAGAAAGAAAGAAAGAAAGAAAGAAAGAAAGAAAGAAAAAGAAGAAAGTAAGTAAGTCTAGGATGCCTGGTTAGCTCAGTTGGTTGAGCATCCAACTCTTGATTTCATTCAGCTCAGGTCATGATCTCATGGTTCATGAGATGGAGCCCCATGTTGGGCTCTGTGCTGACTGCCCACAGCCTGCTTGGGATTCTCTCTCTGCCCCTCCCCACCTCTCAAAATAAATAAATAAACATTTTTAAATATTTAAAAAATAAAACCAGTTCTTTAAAAAAACAAGTAAACAAAGTTTATTTTAAAATAATAATAAATAAACTCACTAACTATCCTATTGACAATACATACTAGTATTTAAATGAGTGCTATTATAATATAGTAATTGAAATTATACCCTAGGATTATTTGATATATTTTAAATCTTGATTGTCTACATGTGGATTATATAGATCGAAAATTTTAATCTTATAAATTATACTTATAGCATAAAGGTTAGAAATTTGATATAAGAATTTGATAAAAGAAAAATATTAACAAACTGAAAGGAAATTATTTTAATATAATTTCTTGTGACTGAACCCCCAAAATAACATTATCAATACCAACATGCACTAAAGTTGTTCTTTTTCTACTTTGATTTTTGTAAGGACATATATTGACTTGTTGCTGCCACTCTGTGATGTAATGATGGACAAATAAAGTGGGGAGAAGATAGAGGAAGATGGTGGGTGTGACAGAGAAATGTATAACTTGTCGGGATATTGGTGCTAACCCCTCTCCTATTTTTTGTTTTTTGCCCCCATAGAGGTATCTGAATTTAACACCAAAATAACTCCTAGGACATAAACTATCAAATGGTTTCTATAAAGGTTCAAATTTTTTTTAATTTTTTAGAATGTTTTTTATTTATTTTTGAGAGAGAGAGACAGAGACAGCATGAGCAGGGGAGGGTCAAGAGGGAGACACAGAATCTGAGGCAGTCTCCAGACTCTGAGCTAGCTGTCAGCACAGAGCCTGACGAGGGACTCAAACCCATGAGCCGAGAGATCATGACCTGAGCTGAAGCCGGACGCTCAACCAACTGAGCCACCCAGGCGCCCCTATAAAGGTTCAATTTTATATCCTCACCTTTGATTGTCCTTATATCAACTTTAACAATACCGACATCAACGACAATAATACGAACTTGTAATTAGAGAATGTTCACCATACACCAGGCACTAGGTTAAACGCTTTATGCTTCACCATGTTTCATATTAATATCACTACGGTATCTCCCCTCTTATAATCTGTCATTTACAGAGGCGAAAACAACTTGAGTAGCTGACACAAAATGGCTCCAGGAAGCTGCGGAGCTGATCTTGAACTAAGGCCCATCTTTCCTCCAAAATCCATGCTCTTAGCCACTTTTGTCCTCTTTCTATTTGGCTATGCCCTCTTCATGGTGACCCCGCATCTATTCTACATTCTTCCCGTTGGAGAATTTCCCACATGATGAATCCTAGTCTCAAAGAGAGAAATCAGAAATTTGCTTTCTCAGCCTCCTTGCAGCTAAGGTGCTGACATGTGACATAGGCTCTACTAATCAGACACATCCCGATGAAAAGTCAACTTGCACAACAATAGGAGGAACCGGCTGTGTACTGGGCCCATGCCTCTGAAAAAGGCTCAGGGGGTGCAGCCAACATCTGGGCGGCAGCAGTGACAGATGTCCCAGGGGAGGTCTGGCTGCAGACAGCAGGAGAGGGCCCTCTAACAGTGTCTCCAGTTGCTGACACTGGCCTGGAGCCTTCAGTGCAGCCACCCATTTGTTTCTTTCTAGCTGTGAGGCCACCAAGCCTGACATGACCCTCTCAGAGTTTCTCGGAGCTGTGAGACCTTAACAAATTATGTTTCTGCTTAAACTAGCCAGTAAGTTCTGCTACATGAGACTAAGAACCCAACTGGCACAAACCTTTCAGAATTCAACAAATATTTCACAAGGAACTACCTGCACCTGTTTGTTTTGTTTTTCACAAGCCACATTTGATTTTATTATTAGCCATTTATTTTGAATGCACACGGCATTTTCTAAGTGGATGCGTTCTCTAATAATTCATCAAAAGCAGCAGGACTAACTGAACTCCTCAGCTATGTAAAGCAGTCCACTGACCTTTTCACCAACTGAGAGCCATTTCTTTCATGAGGAGAAATCCCAAGAAACTTCAAACATGCTTTTTTTCCTTTTGAAAGTATTTTCTCTCTTGGCTTTTTTCCCTATTAATATGAATGTGATACATCTGGTTCTAGCTATGAATTTGATCAACTTCTTATTCCACTGTGTTAATGTTATTCCTAAAGCCAAGTTCTAAAACTTTTGTTCATTCTGGTCAAATATTTCATTCTTATAAAATATTATCCTGATCTTCGACCTCTGTTCTACTGATGGATTCATCACTGCACCTTAAATGACATTATATAATTGCAAATTATTCAAAACACTTCTAATCCGATTTTGCCTATGGGTTGTCACCTAATGAACAGTCTTCAGGGTTTGCATGTCGTGTGCTTCTATCAGGAACTTGGCAAACAATATAGGTTGCCTACTAACAGCCACTTTTCCATTATTTCTTACTCACAGAGGCCACAATTTGTGCAGGCAAAAGGAATACCTATCCCCCAAAATGGTGGGTTCTTCTCCCAACCCCAGCTATGAACTCCAATGGTTTCCCCTTCCTTTTGCTGTAATTGATTTAGGGATGGGCATGTGGTAAGCATACAACTCTGACCCACTCAGCTGAGGGGTGGTCTAACTTTGGAACAACTTATTTCCTGATAAAAACTTTTTTCTGGGGTGCCTCGGTGGCTTGGTCAGGCATCTGACTCTTGATTTTGGCTCAGGTCATGACCTCACAATTCGTAGGATAGAGCCGTAAGTCGGCTCTGCACTGACAGTACAGCCTGCTAGGGATTCTCTGTCTCCCTCTCTCCCTGCCTTTTCCCCCATCCCTCTCAAAATAAATAAAGATTTAAAAAAAAAACACCATAAACAAACTCAAAAGACACAAAAAACTAGGAACAACAATTTGTATTCCTACAAATGAATAAGACCCATAACTGAATCAAAATGGGTAAAGAAAATGAACAAAAAGTTCCCAGGAAAGGTATTTCAAATGGCTTTTAAACATAGAAAAACATGCTCAAATTCTCCATAATAAGGGAAATGCAAAACTACCAGATTGTCAGATTAAAATTTTGATAACACCATGTAGACGAAGGTTAGAAAAACAGATGCTCTCACATATTGCCAGTGGGAGTGTAAACGGGCTCAACCCCTGTGGAGAACAATTTGACAATATCGATCAAAATCTAAAATGCATATTTTGGCAGGCACCGTTAGTTGCAGACCCCAAAAATCATTCCTCCATATTCCTCCCTGACAGAATCCAGTTGGTCAGGTGGCAATGTGCCAAGCTCCAAGTAATGAGTTTATTTATTGATTAATTCATACATAAGCATTTTCTGTGTACTAGGCACTGTCCTAGGCTCTGGGGGTACAACAGTGAAACAAGCGGACCAAACCCTAGTCTCCATGGTAATCCTGCACCAACAGAATGGAAATTCCAGAGCCAAATGGCAACTGTAATATTTCGATGTATATTTCAAATAAGAGATGACTATCTGACTTTCAGCCAAAGTGAGACAGTATTGAGAGTGAATGGAGTGCTAGCAATAAAAAATACACTGGGACAGCACGTGTGAACTGGGATTGTTCCAGGCAAACTGAGAGATACAGTCATTCGAGCAATCCTGAGATAAAGATGATACCACCGCTGTCTTATTTGCTCATCTAAACAATGCCTGTCCATTCTGACAACGCCCGTCCATCCTAACATGACTGGACCAGGAGTCCTCCAGTCCACTCTGGAGGAAAATTGGGACCCGAACCAGCTTTAGAGAAAGTACAAATGACAGATAAATATGAAAAGATACTCACCCTCTTTAATAATGAGAAAATTGGAATTAAATCCACAGTAAGAAGCCTTGGAAGGATTTCAAAAAGAGTAAAGATGTGGTCAGAATTATTTCAAAACATGTGCCTTTGATTCAAATGTTAATGCAATCTATAATTTTCTGGGCATATCTCCAGACATAAAACTGATTAAAGCATGACTGTTAAATTAAGGAAAAATAGTATTATGCGAACAAATTTCAGTTCTTAAAAACAGCACGTAAGACTAGAATATTAAAACTGATACTGTAATCACTACTCATTTCCTTTTGCCAGATAGTCACTTTCCCAGTCTCCTTGTGATATCCTAGTGGCTAAAGAAACGTAGGAAAACAACCTCCAGAATGCTTCTAGAATGGCTTTCTTCCTATTAAAAGGGACAAATTCAAAAGGAGCATTTGTAGGAACTGCCTCACCCATCATGCTCCAACCTTGAAAAAGGTCCTGATGCCTGGAGCTGCAGCAGCTATCTGGTAAGCACAAAGTAACAATCATGAAAAGACAAGTCAATTTGCATACGGTTGGGGTGTCTGGGTGGCTCAGTCAGGTCATGATCTTACCGTTTGTGGGTTCAAGCCCCATGTTGGCTCTGTGGTGAGAGCTCAGAGCCTGGAGCCTCCTTCAAATTCTGTGTCTCCCTCTCTCTCTGCCCCTCCCCTGCTCACACTGTCTCTGTCTCTCAAAATAAAGAAACGTTTAAAAAAAAAAAAAGGTTTTTTAAAATTTGCATACGGTTGCTGAGAAGGAAGACCAGAGCAAAAAGAGTTCTTGATGACCTTGGTGAGCCACTGAACCTATCTTCACATCACTTGAGATGGAAGACAGACTTTTCCTCTGTATATCCTTTGATACTTATTGAATTTCATATTTTGTGCATGAATTCCCTATGAAAGGTAGCAGAGTATGCCACCCAAAACATGCTGCTTTGGCATAAGAATTATTTTGAAAAATAATTTGGAAAACAGCAGGATTGAGAAGGGAGCTCTGACCTACCCTTTTCCTTTCTAAAAGCAGAAGATAAAACTCCATGTGAAAGATATCCTTCTTACACCAAAAGGAAAGAAATAAGCTTATCACCAGAGATGAGGTGTCAAGGCTGACAAAATTCTGTACAAACAGATCTTGTTAAAATAACTCTTATCTTCCATTAGCCTTCCCATATATTTTGGTCCTTTGTCCACAATCACCTCTCTTTGTTCAGCCTGGTATATGAGCATTTTATGAGCCTTCATTTCCTATGGCGAGCCCCCATGCACAAGTAAAAGACGTATGCTTTTCTCCTGTTAATCTGTTTTATGTCAGTTTTATGTCAGGCCCAGTGGAGATCTTAAGAGAACAGCAGTAAAGTTCTGCCTACCCAACACCTATTCAAACAAAACTTAAAGCCTGGGATCTTATCAATTCATAAATACTTATAGCAAAAATATTATTTGCCTGCATTGGATTGCTTTGTGGGGCTTTTTGTTGTTGTTGTTTTATTTTTTTTCAGTGGAAATGTAATGTTTAAAAATGCATAATTTGATGGAAAATGCAACACAAATATGTAATTATTGACAAAAAGGACTTGAAGAGGTGCCTGACTGGATCAGAAGAGCATGAGACTCTTGATCTCAGCATCATGAGTTGGAGCCCCGTGTTGGGTGTAGAGATTATTCACATACATACATACATTCATAAACAAAGTTTAAAAAGAAAAAAAAAGGACTTTCAGTATCAAGTCTCATACTGATAAAGTTCAAAGTGGCAGAAATTATTATCAGCAGTCAAGCTAAAAACCTAAGTATCTTGACCACTCTCACCTAATGTGTTCACAACTAATGAAGTATTGACTCACGATGATGATAGAACAAAGTTTGACTTTCTTAGTTTTAGAAACCAGAAACCTGTCCAAATGCTTTCCGAATTGACTTATTATTAGATTCTTTTAAATATGCTGATGCTGATTTTATTTTTTAAATCAATAGCCACACCTATAGTTTCAATGACTAAATCTGCCAAGGTTGTTGATGTCTGATTCTTTCCTCTAAAATACCAGACATTCTCGCCTCCAGGCATCACCACGCGGGGTGAGTGTTGTGTGAAAATGGCGGTGATCTTTGTGGGTTATGTCTGGTTATACCTCACTGGGACACCAGAGGGCGCACAGAGGGCCGGCACTTGTTTTTCTCTAAATCCTGAATCAAAATCCTTGCAGAAAACAACAAAAGACTGGGAACACAGGGGCCGGAAGACAAAGGGACAAGGGAAAACGGCTGCACGCCCTGTTTTACTGACGTTGAAATTTGCTTCCTCATCCCTTCACTGCCCTGCCTTAAGAAAGTAAAACAATTTAAAATGCAAAACAAAATCTTCAACTAACAAGGAAAATCAGGGTAGAATAGATTAGTCACTATAGCTCTAGGGAAGACTATCACAGGTGTGCATTTAAGCTCTCTGCTTTCCTTGGTATTAATAACTTTAAAAAAAAAGCCACTGTTTCTCTGCACTCAAAAATAATATACACACATAGTAGAAAACTTGGAAAATATAGAAAAACCAAAGAACAGAAATCATCGACATGTTCTAACCCAGATATAACTACTTTTAATATTTTCACATATTTCTTTCCAGACTTCTTTCAATATTTATAAATGCAGGGGCGCCTGGCTGGCTCAGTCTGTGAAGCATGCTGCTCCTGATCTCAGGTTCATGAGTTTGAGCCCCACATTAGGTGTAGAGATTACTTAAATAAAGCTTTACATTTTTTTACTATTTATAAATGCATATAAAAGCAGTATTCTGCATACTATTTTGTGCTAGTTTTCCTCTCATTTATTGTACTATCAACTTCGTTTTTATCAATAAATTCTAATAACCTTGCTAATCACATGAGTGACTCACAAATACAAGTTAGAAATTTCAAAAATATGCTGCAGGCAGCTTTTTCCCTAAGATGGCACTTCGATGTCAGATCTGAGTAGTGTTTTTAAAGTAGGAATTTTTCTGTTGCTTTCTTTTTAGAAGAGGAAACAGGTAAAGACGAAAGTAAAGAAGTAGATACTATTTCATCCTACCCCAAATAAACAGAATGGATTTTCCTTCCAGCTGCCTGAGAACTGACCCTGAGAACTGGGAAAAGGGGTCTTCTCAGTGGGGTCACTGCTTGCCTTAAGGCTGGACAGATCAATGAGCACAATTACTAACACCACCAGTAGGTGGTCAGCAAGGAAAAAGTCAGGAACAGAAAGGTCAATGACCTCGAGGCTTGAGACAAATGCCACCAGGTGCTTTCCTCAAAGGAAAAGAAGCTGAGACCAGCCCAGGAAGAGACAACCACAGGGAAGATGATGACAAGATCTGGTGCCCTGGATTCCTTTGCAACACTGCAGCAAAATAAAGGGGAAAGTGGTGACATTCTTGTCCCTGAGAATTAGGGAAAGCAATGGAGCTCTCTGGGCCTCCGTTTCTTTACCTGTATAAAGAAAGATTGAAAAGCTCTGTAAGGTTCCTGCCAGCTCCTCCAAGTCTGAGCTTTTTACCTATCCCCCCCCTCTCCATTATAATGAATGGTTAAGACATTTCCTGCTTCCTGCAACCCTATCACACCAGCAGCAGCACCTCTACTTTCCAATATCCCCATATACTCTTGCTTTCTTTTTTTTAAAAGCTTATTTATTTTGGGGGGCACCTGGGTGACTCAGTCAGTTGAGCGTCTGACTTCAGCTCAGGTCATGATCTCACAGTTCATGGGTTCGAGCCCCATGCCGGGCTCGGTACTGGCAGCTCAGAGCCTGGAGCCTGCTTCCAATTCTGTGTCCCTCTCTCTCTCTGCCCCTCCCCTGCTCATGATCTGTCTCTCAAAAGTAAAATAAATGTTAAAAAATTTTTAATTTATTTACTTTGAGAGAGAGGAGAGAGAGAACTGGAGGAGGAGCAGAGAGAGGAGAAAGAATTCCAAGCAGGTTCCACACTGACAACACGGAGCCCAATGTTGGGCTCAAACTCACGAACCATGAGATCATGACCTGAGATGAAACCAAGAGTCAGACAGACAACCAAGTGAGCCACCCGGGCACCCCTTCCCTCCTCTTTCAAACGTCATCATCATCTTTGGAAAGCAGAGCTGAAAGCAGGCTTTCTCTAAAAACCTCAGACAGAGCAAGTCCCTCCTTCTCTGTAGTCCCATAGTATTTTGCACATATTTCCATCACTTTCTGTGTGACCTTAACCGTTCTGTGCCTCAATCTCATCTGTAAAGGTGGAAGAATTACTGTACCAAATGTACAGGATTGTAATGAACATTAAGTAGTTGTCTTATGTAAAACACTTAAAAGAGAGCCTATTTGTAGAGGACTCTCCACAAGCATGGACTGTGCCTCCGCTATATCACTCAACAAACTATTAGAAGAGTCCATGGAGTCCACCTGCCCCATGAAATCTGAGTTCTTCAAGGACAGGAAGTGAATATTACTCATATCTTTGTCCCCCATGCCTAACTCCATGCCTGGCACAAAGAATAGATCGATAATGCTGTTTTTTGTTTGTTGGTTTTTTTGGTTTTTCGATGAGAAGGAAAAGACTAAAGTGTTGATTGTACTGGAGGGGAAAAGATGCTTGCCTCTTAGTTTTAACTCTGGATTATTTAAATAAGTTAGGCTGTGAAACGGTGAAGTCTGAGCATCCTGAATAGAATTTTTTTCCCTTAATAATCTAAACTTGTTCCCAGCTAGGTCTGTCTTCAGGCCCAAATTATAGACATTCACCATTGAATTTGAATTTTAATGTTTATGGAGGGTTAGTTCAATATTTGCATGGGAACTTTTGCATTTTAATAAGTGTAAATCATGTTTCTGTGAATGAATGATTATAGAATCCAAAAACTACCCAGGAGCAATTTAGGATCTTCTTTAATTATGGAGGAGGAGGAAAGGAAAAAGAGAATGTTGGGTAGTGAGCTGGCCTAAGTTCTTGTTTAAACTATGTTCAAAGGTTGAGTTGAGGAAGTGAAAATAATAGAGAAAAAAAGGGAAGAAACACAAGAAACCAGGTCATGTATGCTCTGATAAAATCAACCATTCTTTAAGAGAGTCAAAAAAAAAAAAAAAAAGACACAGCTTAGGAGAAAATGCATTCCCCAACATATGTTATATATGTGTTGATATATCCCAAGACATATTACAGATTTTAAAAAACAAGAAATAAAAAAAGAAATCAGAATATATTTGTTAAAACTTTCAAAATTCAATAAGAAAACCACCCAACTGAAAATCGGCAAAATTTCAAGATGCTTAAAATAAACCCATGAAAATATGCTCAACATCGTTAATCATTAGGGAAAGTTTTATTAGCCACAGAGATCCAACTACATAGCTAGTAGAATGGTTCAAATAAAAATAATATCAAGCACTAGCAAAGATGTGGAACAATAAAGAATGTTCCTTTATTATTAGTGAGAACGTAAAATATTCCAGTTAAGAAAAACGTTTGGCAGTTTCTTATAAAGACAAATATACACTCACGCTAATACCCAGCTAGTCACTCCTAGTTTTTTTGACCCGGGAGAAATGAAGATGCAAAAAGCTGTATACTATTGAAAAAACAAAATTCAACTGAGTAAATCTGAAGATCTAAATGATTTTTTCAATGATTCATAAATCAGTAAGCATCCCTTCTAGCAAGTAGAAAGGAGCTGCAAACTGTACCAAATCGATTTTATAGGCAGAAACAGGAAGGTTCTTAGCAAAAGAAAAGATCGTTTCAGGCAAGTTCAACTTACCCTTAAGGGGAAGAGCAGGTGGTCTTAACATGCAGATTACCTCACAAGTGCTGATTAGGCAATTCCAGATTGATCAGTTTAAAATTTCACTCCTGGGAGATGCTGAAACTGCAACTAGGTTATGTCTTGGTAGGGTATAACAAAAGTGACTCCATTTTGGTATATTGTTTCTTTTAAACAACAGAAATGTTTATAATAGCTAAACAAAATAGCAAAAACTGGAAGCAACTCAAATGTCCATCAACTAGTGACTGGATAAACATCCATACAATGGTACACTAATCAACAGTGGAAAAAAGAAATCCCACTGGTAGAAGAAGCAATGTGGATGTCTCCAAAAAGCATCATGCTAACTGGAAGATGCCATATTTGAAAGATTACAATCTGTACATTTCCATTAATATGGCATTCAAGTCAGGAAATGGAAATCATATCAGTGGTGCCTGTGGTTGGAGGGAAGCAACTGACAGCAAAGGGGTAGAAGGAAAGTTTGTGATGAAAGGGAGAGGAGTAATAGTAACAGTCTAAACTTAAAAAAATAGTCTCTAACTTGATTATGGTCAAAATTCACAGAATAGTACACTTAAAAAGGAATGAATTTTACTGTATGTAAACTATTGCTCAATAAACCCTAAAAAAAAATAAACACATTTATTGTATTTTTTTTTTCAGAGACAGCATGAGCAGGGTGGAGGGGGCAGAGAGAGAGAGAGAGAAATGGGGCTCCTTATGGGGCTTGTTCACATGACCCTGAGACCATGACCTGAGCCAAAATCAAGAGTCAGGCACTCAACCAACTGAGCCACCCAGGCACCCCCAAACACATTTATTTTAAAAATTATTAAGAGGCCAAGGAAAAGCTAACACAGCCTGAGAGATCCTGGATCACTCACCCTACTACCATTGTCTTTCAGCCTCAGGTCTCCTATGATGCTCATCCCAATCTCTAGCCACTTCCACCTTCTTTCAACCCCTCTACTCACCTCATTTCTTCAGTTCCTATAACCTCTGCAATCCCATCTACCAAGAAATCTCTTCCTTCTGGGTCTTCTTCTTAGGAACTGTCACAATTGTAATTTCACTTTTTTGTTGTTGTTTAATTATTCTTTGATTAATGATATGTGTCTCCTCCTCTCAAATAAAAGTTCCTTGAGTTCAGGGTCTTTGTTCATCATAGCACCTCCAGCACCCAGCACAATGCTTGGCCTATAAAATGAGTATTCAACCATTATGTTCAACTACCTACTCAGTCTCACCCTTAACACATCCAAAAGTGAAATGCTTGTTATCCCTTAAATTCTGCTCCACGTGCTGAGCTCACGAATTGCACACTTCCAAGGGGTGCTATCCACAGAATATCTGTGTGAATGGTGTCCTGCCTTCTCCTCAAGGTGCCCCTTGATGGGGGCCAAGGGCAGGCTACCCTGAAATGTGCCACTTTGGCATTAAGATTATTTTGAGCTAAAAAGCAATCCAGGGGTGTGTGGGTGACTCAGTCAGTTAAGCATCTGACTTCAACTGAGGTCAAGATCTCACAGCTTTTGGGTTTGAGCCCCCTGTCAGGCTGCTGACAGCTCAAAAAGAAAAAAATGTTCAAAAAAAATTTTAACATTTATTTATTTTTGAGAGAGAGAGAGACAGAGTGTGAGCAGGGGAGGGGCAGAGAGAGAGGGAGACACAGAATCCAAAGCAGGCTCCAGGTTCTGAGCTGTCAGCACAGAGCCTGATGTGGGGATTTAACCCACAAACTGTGAGATCATGACCAGAGCTGAAGTTGGCCGCTTAACCAACTGAGCCACCCAGGCACCCCTTAAAAAAATTTTTTAAAGCAATCCAAACATAGCTGATTTAGAAAAAGCTCTTTAGCTACCCTACAACTGCCTAAAAGAATTGAGATATGTGACTACATTACGATATGGTAGGCAGGGAGGAACTTTGATTAAAGTCCTCTCTTTGCCCCATTGTTTCTAAGTGGCCCAGCAAACATTTGTTTACCAAATATTTACTCTTTTTTAAATATTTACTCTTTTTCATTCTTCTTGAAGAATGCACTCCTTCTCTTTGAAGTCCAAGACCCTTACCTCCTTCTTCTCAGTCCATAAAGACATATATACCTCATTTTGTCTGTCTTTGGAATTTCCATGTCTATATGGATTCCCAGTGTAGGCTATAAAATTTTATTTTTTCCTATCAATATGTCTCATCGTGGTCTACCTAGAAGGGCCTTAAAGGGGCCAGGGATTATTGCTCCCTTCACGTGGACTATCAGTATGGTGCCCTCCAAAACGGTGCACTATTCTCCTGCATTTCAGTTGATGGCAACTCTGTTCTTCCAGTTGCTCAAGTCAAAAAGTTTAGAAGCATCTTTGATTCCTCTTTTACTGTTACACCTCAAATTCATGCTGTAAGGTAGTTCTACAGGCTCCACTTCCAAAAATCTACCAACGCCCGTCCCATTCTCCCCGACTCCCACACTAGCTTCAACTACCTCGCCTCCCACATTGGTTATTGCAATAAACCTCATTGGTCTCACTGCTTCTGCTCATGGCCTCCATACAGTCTATTCTCCACCCACTGGCCAAAAACTCTTTAAAACATAAATCAGAACAGGTCACTTCTCTCTTCAAAACTCTACAGCTGCTCATCTCTCCCCAGAATAAAAGCCAGTCTTTCCGATAGCCTCTAGGGCCCCACAGTCCTTACTTCAAGTCTTTTCAAATGCTACCTTATTCAAATGAGGCCTGGGGTGCCTGTGTGGCTCAGGCAGTTGCGTGTCTGACTTCAGCTCTGGTCATGATCTCACAGTTCATGAGTTTGATCCCCGCATCAGGCTCTGTGCTTGTAGCTCAAAGCCTGGAGCCTGCTTCCAATTCTGTGTGTCCCTCTCTCTGCCCCTCTTCTGCTCATGATCTGTCTCTCAAATATAAACAAATATAAAAAAAATAAGTAAAAAATAAAATGATGCCTGTTTGACCATTGTATTTAATTTGCTCCTCTCTCAACCCCCTTATAATGCTATTTTTTCTATTTCCACTCTTCTCACCATCTAGAATATTCATTTATCACATTCATTGTTTATTATCTTCCTTCTATTAGGATATAAGTTCCCTAAGAACAAAATTTATCCATTAAAACCTCCCCATATGTCTAAAACAATGTCTGGCACATTTTAGGTTCGATAGTGAATGAGTAACCACAGTGCCTAAGCAATTAGAGCTTAGTGATTACTAATACAGGAACAAGCATGACACATATGTTGACACTAGTGATAAAGATTTTCTCTCCATAACACTTATTTACTAAGGTATGTGGGACTATACAGCAGGGTGAGTTTTGCACAAGATTTGCAGTCAGGGCTTACGTGATTCCTAGCCTATTACCACTTCTATTTGTGTGACTGTACAAAATCCTCTTTATCCACCTGTAAAATAGGGATAAAACACCGGCCCTATTGACCCTCACAGGACTGTTGAAGAGATGAATGTGAATAGTTCTACAAGCTGTGATAAATGAGACAACTAGTTGTTTAGGTGGATCAAGATTTGAAACGTTCAATAATGTCAATTGTCATCATGCTATTCACCTCCAGAGAGTTCTGTGCTCTCTCTCCTGCCAGTCAGATTTTAACCTTTAGTTTCACCCGGTGCTGACAGTGAGGAATCTCTGAGCTCCCTTACCCTGTTCAGGTTAGGTGTCCTCTCTTCCTTTCCATTTTAGGGAAATGGACAGCAGGTGCTGAATTAGTTTCCTGCTCCATGATCTCTGCTGACTCAATCTGTTCTTCATTTCCCTAGGGAGGAAAAAAAAAGTAAGAACACATGTGTGAACACTGGCATAGCTTTATCACAGCTTAGGTGGAGAGGATGATGTCTCTTCTAAAGGGACAGGCTTAAGACTCTCTCCTACTGGGTGGGGGAGGAAGGAAGACAGGAGATTGTGCCAACAGAGAGACCTGGGACAAATCCTTTCAATCTTACAAGGAAAAAGATATCAACATAGCACAGTGCACTGTGGACTTCACAAGAGTTATTGGAAATCAGAAGTAGAAGGAGGCTACAGAGCATGGAAGTTTTTCAAGGGCTTTGGTGTATTTAAGAGTGAAAAACAAATGCCAAAACAGGCCTCAGAAATTGCCATTTTTTAAAAGTCTGGATTAAATAATCCCTTTCATCAGATGGGAAACACCCTGTAATCTATGATCAAAAAAAAGTAATAATTCATAGTACACTACAAAGAATGGATTCCTGAAGACATGTAAGCTTAAGTTCTACAATGAAAACTTTCAATCACGTCAGTTTGTGACTCTGCGAATTTGCATTAAAGATAATGTCAAACGTTTATGTGTGAGGTCGTCCTCAAAACAGGTTTGATCCTGTTTATGAAAAAGCTAAGGACAGTACAAATTATTCTTTCAGCGCACCTTCCTAACCCTATGTTTAACTAATGGCACATCCTTGTTTTGAATTACTTAAATGTATTATTATTTTACCACTTAAGTGTTTGTCATCATTGGGTAAACTGTAGATGCCTCAGGAAAGAGACCGAAATACAGGAAAAAAAAATCAGCTAACAGAATTTTATGTGGCCTCAGCTGGTCCAATGCAGGAGCCCTTTTGTGTCACAAAAGCTTACAAATTGTTTGAAGAGGCACTGTACTGTGGGACAAGCCTGGCAGCCTGGGACATCTGGCAACCATATGACATCTTTGGACTTTGACTTTAGAATGAAATATAAATAAGTGAAGGTAAAGTTCTGCTTCAACTCACGTCCTCTGGGTCACTATTAAATAAAAACTCCGCAAGAAACCTAAACCACGTGGAAGGCATAAAGAGCTCGGGAAAACTATTTTCAACAATTCACCACCACTAAAACTCGAAGCGCATTTTGTTTCACTTATTCTAAATAGTTTACTCTTTCCACCAACGAAGAGTCCAAGGTGCCCAAGGGGATAGATAGTAGAGTAGAGGTCCAGGTGTCCGGATTTTCACACTTCCGGGTGGCAAGTGGAAAAGAAACAAGCCTGGGAAGGAATCTTTTCTACTTTTGAAGGGATATTTGAAAAAGAGCACACCAGCAGCTCCTCGTTAGTATAGTGGTTAGTATCCCCGCCTGTCACGCGGGAGACCGGGGTTCAATTCCCCGACGGGGAGGCTGGTGCCTTTTGTCGTCCCAATTGCTATTTCCCTCATGATTCACTAAGTGCAAACCCGCTGACAAATACCGTGCATAATGTCATTTGCAAGCGTGTCTATTTTGGTGACTTTTAAGCTTAATGCTCACGGTGAAATAAAAGTCTACCCTGAGACTAAAGCTTTATATAGTTGGCGCTAGCTACCAGCTGCTAGCTGGCAAAGGCATACGCGTGCGCAGTCAGGCCCGCCAAATTCCAGCTAGAGGTCGTCACCTCCGCGCGCGGAACCCAAGGGGGGAGGGGAGAGGGAAGGCGGAGTTCCGCGCCTAAAGGGGCGGGTAGGAACGGAAATTGCTTGCTATAGAAGAGGAAGGAACAGTCTCCCCTGACCCTGGGGACTCGACTAAAAAGGAAACTCGTTCTCGCGCCTCCTCTGGTTCCGCCCCAAGTTATATAGAGACTAGCGGTCAGTAAAATTCGGGTGCTAAAAGGATCAGTCCCCAGTTCCAATCTGTACTGGGTGGAGGGGCAAGGAGAGAAGGGAAGAAAAAATGCGTGTCCGGGAGAAACGCCATGATACTTGAGTCCTAAGAAATTGCGCGAGCCACAGCCCAGCAGGACCTCGTGGCGCAACGGTAGCGCGTCTGACTCCAGATCAGAAGGCTGCGTGTTCGAATCACGTCGGGGTCATGGGCTTTTAGTGTTTTGGACCACGGACCTCTAGAGACCTAGGAGTATTCCCGCCATTTTTTCAAAATGCCTTTAATTTTAGTATTCAATCTCCCTTCTTCAGATGTTATCCTAGCAATCCTTAGCCTGAGGAAAGACAAGTCTCTATTGTAGAGCCTTAAGGCTAGTGGTTTTGTACTATTTTGCTTTGTAAAGTCAGTTTTCTGTCATTCAATGTACATGACACACAGAAATGTATGTATGGACCATTACTACTGTGTGGTAGTGGGCATATCAGTCCAATCATCCTTCACAAGAAATGAACAAGCTGTTTTCCCAAGAACGGTGTTAGACGCTTTTGCCTTTTGAAAACAAGTACAATAGAGTAAAATTTTCTAACTTTGAATATTATGACAGTTTCTGTGTCTTAGCCTGTATGCCCATAAACCATCTTACAATGTGTGTGATTAGTATCCTTTTACAGATGAAACTGGCATACACAGGAATAGGGACCGGCCAAGGGTCACCGAAGTTTCCAGACAAGACTGACTACATATCTTTGTCTTTACTGTTTTATAATAAAGGTGGAAAAAATGTTGAAAGAATGTGCTAGAAGTCATTGGACTTAAGTGATGTATTGATGCCCCTCTTATATTTTCACCAATTCATGAGAGTGGGGAGAAGTCAGATACCACTTTCAGCTATTAATCTTTTTAATAGGGAGCAAAGCTCACTTACCTTTGTAAGCTCCAGCACTCTTAGTACTGAATAGTGCCTCACAGGCATGTCAAATATTTGGTGTACAAAAAAATGAATAACGAGATGATGAGAAAGACTTTTAGATTTTTATTGTCTATGTTCCATAAAAGTCCTGGAGCTTTTCTCCTCTTTGTTTTGAAAATATCAAATCCTAATATCTTACAATTTAACCTAATAAAGCCAGTATAGCTGGATATTATATTTTCACTTTGTATAGTTTCTTTTTTTCCTATTTGGATGGATTGAGATTAGACCATCCATTTCAACAGATATGGACCACCAACTATGATGAGCCCAATATTGTGCTCAGCACTGAGGAAAAGGATACACTGAGTAAAGTACCAAAATACTATAATATGTTGGGCTAAGTACCATGAACATAGCATGAACAGAGCAGTATGGAGATGCTAAAATAAGGACATTAACTCTGCCTTGGTTAGTAGCTTAAGAAAGCCTCATAAAGGAGGATCTTGAAACTTAAAAGTTTGCTATGTGACTTTGAGACATTTATTTATCCAGTAGACATATTTGAATGCCTTCTAGGAGTTGAGCACTGTCCATAATGTCCCTCAGACCTGATTTTTTCAATCTGAGGTTTATATTAGTTTGCTGGGTCTGCCTAGGAGTTCAAGATCAAAGTGACAGCAGGGTTGGTTTCTTCTGGCCTATAGGTGGCCACCTTCTCACTGTGCCATCAATGACCACACCTCTGTATGTGCACATCCCTGATGATATCTGTGTTTTCTTTTATAAGCAAACTAGTCAGTTTGGATTAGGGCTGCTCTAATGGCCTCATTTTAACTTAATTACCTCTTAAAAGTCCTTGTCTCCAAATATTGTCACATTTTAAGTACTGGGGTTAGGGATTCATATGAATTTTGAGGGTATACGATTCAGCCCATAACAGAAGTTATGTTCCCGCTCCCCCAGCAACTTTTGCATACATAGCATCTATCTGTAACCCTACTTGCTCGACCTTAGTTTGGATCAAGCATGTTATCTTATTTGTACAATATCATACGCTTGTAATGTGGAACACGTAATGTTGCCTTGTTAGTCATTTTGTTATGGCAGCCCTAGCAAACTAATACAGCTTCTTTGAAGAACTGCTTAGTTCTTCAGTATGACTGGAGAGAAAGAAATAGAGAAAGCTATAGAGGTAAACAGGAGTCAGATCACTCAGAACCTAATTTAGATTTCATTGTGAGGGCAATTCGAAGCTATTATTCAAGACTGTGACAAGGTCAGCTCTGGGTTTACAAAGAATGTAAAAAAAAAAAGTGGCTTAGAGCTGTTGTTTCCAGACTGTACCCTATGAATAAGTTAGAAAAGCAAATGTTCAGCCCCACCCCATACCTACAGACTGAAAAAAAAATCTGAGGATAGGGCCTAGCATTTAACTACCAGAGTTAAACACTTGGTTGCCTTCCAAGTGATTCTGATCCCAGCTACAGTTTGAGAACCACTAGCCTATAGAGCAAGGCCAGACTGGAGGTCCCACTTACCTCACAAAGTTGTTAGGAGAGTCAAATAAGGCACAGCATAGGGAATACAGTCAGTGATATTATAAGAGCATTATATGTTGATAGATGATAGCTACATATGTGGTAAGCACAGCATAAGGTATAAGACGTTGAGTCACTATGTTGTACACCTGAAACTAATGTAACACTGTATGTCAACTATACTCAATATTTTTTAAAAGAATCAAGTGAGATCAAATACATAAAAATGTTGTAGAACAGTACATGCACATCATTATACTGCTACAGCTCTAAAACTATCACCTTACAGGTTCCAGCTTCTGTCACATCTGTACTTTGTTAGAATAGCTCATTTGCTAACTCGCTATAACTTTGAAACAACTTAAAAACCAACACTTTAATTTTTTTAATTTAAATTTTAGTGAACATACGGTGCGATATTGATTTCAAGAGTAGAATATGGTTATTCATCACTTATGACACCCAGTGCTCACCACAAGTGCCCTCCTTAATATCCATGACCCATCTAGCCCATCCCCCACCCCCTCCCTCCATCAATCCTCAGTTCTCTATCGTTAAAAGTCTCTTGTGGTTTGTTTAGCTTTCTTCTCTTTTTCCCCTTCTTTCCATCTGTTATCTGTTTTGTTGCTTAAATTCCACATATGAATGACACCATATAGTATTTGTCTTTCTCTGACTGACTTACTTTGCTTAGCATAATGCATTCCAGCTCCACCTACATCATTGCAAATGGCAAGATTTCCTCTTTTTTGATGGCTAAGTAATATTCCGTTGTAAATATATACACCACCTTTTCTTATATACACCACTGACATTTGGGTCTCTCCATAGTTTGGCTACTGTTGACAATGCTGCTATAAATATCAGGATGCATATGCCCCTACAAATCTGTATTTTTGTATCCTTTGGGTAAATAGCTAATAGTGCAATTGCTGGATCATAGGGTAGTTCTTTTTTAGTTTTCTGAGGAACTTTCATACTGTTTTCCAGAGGGGCTGCACCAGTTTGCATTCCCATCAACAGTGCAAAAGGATTACCCTTTCTCTTCATCCTTGCCAACACCTGTTGTATCTTATGTTGTTAATTTTAGCAATTCTGACAGATGTGAGGTGGAATCTCATTGTGGTTTCGATCTGTATTTCCCTGAATATGAGTGATGTTGAGTATCTTTTCATGCGTCTGTTAGCCATCTGGATGTATTCTTTGAGAAAGTGTTTATTCATGTCTTCTGCCCATTTCTTAACTGGGTTGTTTGTTTTTTGGGTATTGAGTTTGAGAAGTTCTTTCTAGATTTTGGATACTAACCCTTTATCAGATATGTCATTTGCAAATATCTTGTCCTGTTCTGTAGGCTGTCTTTTAGTTTTGTGGATTTCACCATGCAGAAGCTTTGTGTGTGTGTGTGTGTGTGTGTGTGTGTGTGTGTGTGTGCGCGCGCGCGTGCGTGCAGAAGCTCTTTATCTTTATGAAGTCCCTGTGGTTCACATTTGCTTTTGTTTCCTTTGCGTTTGGCAACATGGCCAGTAAGAAATTGCTCCCGCCAAGGTCAAAGAGGTCGCTGCCTATGTTCTCCTCTAGGATTCTAATGGTTTCCTCTTTCACATTTAGGTCTTTCGTCCATTTTGAACTTATTTTTGTGTATTGTGAAGAAAGTAGTCCAGTTTCAATTTTCTGCATGTTGCTGTCCAGTTTTCTTAACAACATTTGTTGAAGAGACTGTCTTTTTTTTCCATTGTTAGTCTTTCCTGCTTTGTGAAAGATTAGTTGACCATGTAGTTGAACACTTCACTTTAACCTCTACAACCATTATATAGGAATGATGTCAGGAAAGAGGCTCTGAAATATAGGGAATTCAAATATGGATTTGAATAATAGATCTGAGATTTTTGTTCTGTTTCACTAGAAATGTTCCTTCCAGTCATTTATTCTTCCAGGTGAATTTATCCACTGGGATAGAATGCTCCAAGCATTTATTTCACCTGTCTAATAAACTAGGTTTCTCTTTTGAGATTTTTTTTTTTTTTTTTTTTAGAGAGAGAGAGAGAGAGGGCCAGCAGGGGAAAGTAGCAGAGGGGATTGGGGAGAGAATCTCAAGCAGCCTCCTCATTCAGCATGGAGCTTGACACAGGACTTGATCTCATGACCCTGGGATCATGACCTGAGCTGAAATCAAGAGTCTGACGCTCAGCCAACTGAGCCACCCAGGCTTCCCAAGATTATTTTTAATGTTTCCTAAGACCGATGTACTTTGGATGAACTGATAAAATGGAGCCTTTGGAAAAACAAAACTGAAAAACTCTGAATTCTGATAAGCCAAGGGATTTCCCAATTTCTCACACTAATTCAAAAAGAAAAAATAGTTATGTTTATGAAAATCATGTGTTCATTGTAGAAATCTTGAGAAATACAGAAAAAATAAGAAAGAAAATAAAAATCACTTGTGCCCCAAAACCTAGATGAAATTACTACAAACATTTTGGTCCAGGGGCACCTGAGTGGCTCAGTCAGTTAAGCATCTAACTCTTGATTTTAGCTCAGGTGGCTCAATCCATTAAGCATTTGACTCTTGGTTTTGGCTCAGGTCATGATCTTGTGGCTTGTGAGTTCAAGTCCTGCCCTGGACCCTGCACCAACAGAGTGGAGCCTGCTTGGGATTCTTTATCTTTCTGCCCCTCCCCTGTGTGCGTCCTCTCTCTCTCAAAAATAAGTAAATAAACATTTAAAAATTTTTGGTCTATATTCATTTAGTCTTTTTCCTATGTATATATGTTTTAAATATACACCTATCCATACACACTTCAGTTTTTGTAGAACTGAGATCTTACTCTATTATGGTTCTCTATTTTTTCCACTTATGTTTTACTTAATGTGATATTGTGAACATTCTCTCATATTCTTTTTTTTTATGTTTTCCTTTCTATTTTTGAGAAAGAGAGAGACAGAGCATGAGCAGGGAAGGGGCAGAGAGAGAGGGAGAGGGAGACACAGGATCCCAAGCAGGCTCCAGGCTCTGAGCTGTCAGCACAGAGCCCGCGATCCGGGGTTTCAATTCACAAACCATGAGATTTATGACCTGAGCCAAAGTCAGACGCTCAACTGACCCACGCACCCCCATCCTCTCATATACTTAAAAAAAGTCAAGAACCTGATTTTTATGACCAAATAGTATTTGATCACCCGCTTTGTTTGAGGTGACACCTTTAAATTCAGAACTAAGTAAAATGGGATAATGAAAAACAAAAAGTCAGCTCTATGTTAATAACATTAAGAACTTCAAATAGGGAAATGAAGGCAGTTATCCAAGTGATTTATGAGAAAAAGGTTTCAGAACAGTTTTTTGACAAAGTCATTCCATTGAATTATTTTTTTAAGTTGTGGCTTCACATAGGAATATATTTCCTCAGTTTCCCAAGGTTTAGGTAACAAAGCTGTAAACTTTTTAAGATTTTTTAAACCTAATACCAAGATAAATAGATAAATAAAAATAAATAAATAAAACCTAATACCTGTTTCGCCCTAAAAGATAATTTAAAAAATTTTTATATTGTATGAATATAACAAAATAAAATGACAAGTCTTTTTTTTTCCCCCAATTTAGAAATTCCACACAGTGGTAGAGCATATGACTCATGATCTCAGGGTTGTGAGTTCAAGCTCCGTGTTGTTCATGGAGCCTATTTAATATTTAAAGGAAAATTAAGAAGTTTCACACGAGATGACTCAACAAATCAATCCTTGAGCACGAGAGAAGGATGAGATCCAGAGTACAAGAGGCATTGCCTGCAGATGGCTTCTAGTTTCTCAAGTATGATGCAAGTTCTCCAGCTGAAAATGAGGACAGGTGGGGGGAAAGGATGTGAGTAGAGAAGCCAAAGTATGAATGATTAATCTAGAGAATGAATAGTTTTTCCAGCCAGTGTGAAGTGCTCCCGTGAGGTCTGATGTCATAAATTAAAACCAGTCAGTCCTTTCGTATGATTTTTCTATAGCAATCTTTGCTACTTGGATGCATGCAATGGAATGGAAAAGTTTGTCTCAGCAGGGCTCAGTCCAAGCAAGACTGAGTTTCTACTTTGAGGTTCCTCCAAGTGACAGAGATACAGACATTAGGGTAAGAAAGTTGAAAATGTTTGCAAAAGAGCAATTATAAGGATTGATTAAGGAATCTAAATTGGCAAGTTGGAAGCGTTGATGATGTCAGAAGCATATTAATAGATTTTTTTTAAGTGTTGTTGGGCTTAATGGACTGGGGGTATTAATAGGTCAGTGAGAGTATATTAAATGATCTGAGAGGAAAAGGCTAGTGATGGACAAGTGGGATGCTTGAAATGGACATTTAAAAGGTAAAAGTTATTGAGGACAAGGTTCAGAAAATTACCACTTGGAGTGGATGGATGAAATGGAATAGAGGAACAAGTTGTTAGAGATGAAGAGGTCAAAATCTAAATGGCCAAGTGCTAGGAGTGCCTGGCTGGTGCAGTCAGAAGAGCATGTGACTCTTGAGCTTGGGGTCATGAGTTTGAGCCCCATGTTGGAAATACAGGTTATATAAATAAATAAGTAAATAAATAAACTTTAAATAATTAAGATAAATAGGGGCACCTGGGTGGCTCAGTCGGTTAAGCCTTCGACTCAGGTCAGATCTCATGTTCGTGGGTTGAGCCTTACATAAGGCTCTGTGCTGACAGCTAGCTCAGAGCCTGGAGCCTGCTTCTGGTTCTGTGTCTCCTTCTCTCTTTGCCCCTCCCCCTCTCATGCTCTGTCTCTCTCTGTATCGAAAATAAATAAAACATTAAAAAAACTTTTTTTTTAATTAAGATAAATAAAAGGCCAAGTCCTAGTGTCGCATGCGCCATCTATAAAAATGTTAAATTCATACAGAATACAGACAAGGATGGTGGAGAAACCTAGAGTAAGGAAAAAGCAGCCTATAATATCTGAGGGAGAGTGGTCAGAAGGTCGATAAATGATAAAGATGGTAAAGGGTGATTTAGTCAGGTATATAAACTTCAAATGTTTTTGAAGGAGTAAAGAAGAGAGCAGTTTTGAAGTAGTAATTGGGAATGAAGAGGCCACCCATGCTCTGTAGTCCAACATCTTGGCCTTAAGGTACATGGAGTATGAAGAAAAAAATACTTCTACTTAGGAGCCCTACAACAGAGTTAAAAACAAAAGCTACCCGGGGTGCTTGGGTGGCTCAGTCAGTTAAGTGTCCAACTTCGGCTCAGGTCATGATCTTGAGGTTCATGAGCCCAAGCCCTTTTCAGGCTCCTGCTGACGGCTCAGAGCTGGGAGCCTGCTTTGGATTCTGCATCTCCCTCTCTTTCTACCCTCCCCTGCTCATGCTCTGTCTCTCAAAAATAAATGTTAAACAAAAATTTAAGAAAAAGCAAAAGCTACCTTCATCACTAAAAATTAATAGTGCTGGGGATATACCTGATGCATGTAGTACAATTCCAAGTCTGAATGTGACAAGCCATGACTTTGTGGATGATGTAGAAAGGTAATCTGTCTGTTAGCTTAAGACATCAACCATGTCTATTGACATGGTTGTAGACTCTGCAAGTAGCCCCCAGTTGACTGTGTCTAGGGATAAGAAAAGGAGAGTTAATGAAAGGGAATGAAAATGATGTTTTTGCTCAAGGAATATTCATTTCAAGCATCTGAAATGCAGGGTTTTTTTTTAAGATTGTTTCTTATTTTTACATAATCTTTATACCCAATGTGGGGCTTGAATTTACAGCCCTGAGATCAAGAGTGCTTGCCCCCTTGAATGCAGTTCTTTGTGAATTGTATTCTCTTTAATGTTGGCCTGTAGGGCACAGTACTGTGTCTATTTAAATCAACTTGCAAGAACAAACACCTTGCAGACTCAACAGGTGATTTATTTTTGGCTTGTAGTTACAAAGCAGGAAAAATTATTGTCTCCATGAATGAAACTGCCTAGAAAATGGAAAAATATATGGTGCAAGGGCCCTATGAAAAAAGCCATTGCCCCATTCTCAGGTGGTTCTGTTACTTCAGCATTGTATTCTACTCACATCAAAATTTAGGTAGAACATGATCTTCAGAGATCAGTGATGCCTACTTCTCTAAGGATCCATTTCAGGGACCAAGCTGATTAGGCATCCTCAGACCATAGGGCAGCCGTCAGTGCCCATAACTCTTCTATGTACCCACCCTGCTCAGATCCTATATAGCCCTGGTAACTCTGACTCTTCAGGCACAGCAGCAAAACCTCTTAAAAACTATTAGAACAGTCAGGACTGAGCCAAATTCTTCCAGTAGCAAGTTAACAAATTAGCAGGATAATCTGCTAATTCAAATAGTGTAGAACAGACCCATCATTGCCGAGATTATGCAGACTGGGACTATCCCCCATGCATCAGTTACATTTGTGGGGTTACTAGTCAGTGCAAACTCAAGGTCTTTTGCCTCTCAGTTCTGTCCCCCCTATGAAGATAAAAGCAATTGCTTATGCGCCCAAGGAAGCTGTGGGGAGAAAAATGAGATAACTTTCACAAGGCATCCTAAAAATGTACAAAAGAATTTGCTAGTTAAAACACACGTTTTAATTTGTATTACTGAGCTTATTACTATTGCTTAAATATCTGTAAATACTGTTTTAGAAAATAATTAATGATTTAACTCATAAGAGAACATTTTTAGTGAAAGCGTTTTTTATTTTTTTTATTTTTTTATTTTTTTAAAGCGTTTTTTAAAAACTTACCCAAATTTAAACAACCATGCAGAAATCAGATAAACATTTAAAAAAATTTTTAAGCAGCTTATAAAGCAGTCTGAAGATCTGAATTCTAGGGAAATGATTAAGGTCACTTTCTTTCTTGGAAGAAAGCATCTTGGAACATCTATATTCGTAAGAAACACAGCTACTTGTCATCAGTGGTATTTGCTTTCAAGAAGACATTTTAACTTCCTGAAATTTCCGAAACTTTTTAATTTGAATCACTAATACGGACTTGATTAGGGTTCCCCTCCTGACTTTAGGTCACCAGGCTCCTCCAGGATTAAAATCGAAGT
Organism: Suricata suricatta; assembly: GCF_006229205.1. Lineage (NCBI taxonomy): Eukaryota > Metazoa > Chordata > Mammalia > Carnivora > Herpestidae > Suricata > Suricata suricatta. The sequence goes on along the minus strand of NC_043709.1, from coordinate 21,784,707 downwards.
ATGCACCATCTCCGTTATCTGATGTTGCCAATTAAAGTATTACTAGATATTTCGCTTCGTCTTGTGTCATTTAACATTAATTAGGTTTAAGTTACGGTAAGATACTTAAGCGTGTAAGGATCTAATCCAGAAATGCTCTCAACAAAAATGCAGTTGTGCCCCAACTGTTCAAAATTAATTTGGAAACGTCCCAACCTAAGCGAATGGAATATTTGACGACACAATTTTGTCACAAATTCGGAGGCATTTTAAAGTGCCCCGTAGTCAAGATTTGGCTTTTCCTGAATTTCAGGAACAAAAGAAGCCTTCGCAAGGAGAGAGGGATTTAACTGTTTGTTCGCCCCTTCACTCCCCACAGGTAAAACAAATCAAGGAAGAGGAGTGCCGCCGAGTCGCTCCTTTCCTTTCCCTCCAGGGCGAACGTTTGGGGGAGGAAAGGCTGCGGTCATTTTTCTGTAAATCAGTGTCCTACGATTGAGAAAGGCCCAGCCCCTGGTCCTCGCAGCTGGCATGAAACTCGGCCCCTTCGAAGGCGATCGATCCCAGAGAGGAAAGGTTCTTCTCAAGCAGGGTGGGGGAAAGGAAACCGCACACAGAAGAGTACAACTTGTCCCCTATCAGCGTCTTAAGGGAAGGGTGGAGAAAAGGGAAACAGAAACGGGCCAAGCCTCCAGGGCTCCCGCCCGAGCGGCTTTTAAACTGCTTTTCTACAACCTCTCGCACCGTGCGGTGGCTAATGGAACCCGCGCGAGGCCTCCCACCAATCACCGCTCGGCTTCCTCCCACCGCGGGCCAATGGCGGCGCACGTTCTTGGGGCGTGGGCGAAACAAGCTGCTCTCCGCTTGCCTGTGTAGTGTGTGGGCTGGGGTTAGTGGAGGTTCCTATCTTAGCCGCACTTGGTCCGCACTTAGGCTCGGTGGGCTTTTGTGTCCGGGTTTTGCTGTGCTTTGTGTGTGGGGATTTTTGCTTTGCTTTGCGGCGCTCCTCCCGGGCGGGAGCCGTGAGGGTCAGAGGCGACAGCGCGGTCCCCCGGCCCCCGGGCAAGGAGTGAAGCGCGCCGGCGTGAGCTGCGGGTGTGAAGGCTGCGGGGAAGGGGATTCGTCGCGGAGATGCCGGAGTTCCTGGAAGACCCCTCAGTCCTGACGAAAGAGAAGTTGAAGAGTGAGTTGGTCGCCAACAATGTGACGCTCCCGGTCGGGGAGCAGCGCAAAGACGTGTACGTGCAGCTCTACCTGCAGCACCTCACGGCGCGCAACCGGCCGCCGCTCGCCGCGGGCGCCAACAGCAAGGGGCCTCCGGACTTCTCCAGCGACGAGGAGCGCGAGCCTACCCCGGTCCTCGGCTCCGGGGCCGCCGTCGCAGGCCGCAGCCGGGCCGCCGTCGGCAGGGTAAGGACGCCCGGCCGGGGCCACAAAGGCGGGCAGTTGGCGGCTGTCGCCCTCCTCCCCCGCCCCC
>NC_043709.1:21776577-21783151 GCF_006229205.1 Suricata suricatta | reverse complement strand
CCCCCACCCCCCGCCGCCCGCGCGCTCCCGCAGCCCTCCCTCCTTGGCGCCCCCTCGAGCCTCCGCGGCGGCGGGGCGGCCCCCGCGCCGGACCCGGAGGCTGGCCTCTGGGTCTGCGGGCGCCAGAAGGGGAGGCCGCTGGAGGGGAGCGTCGCGGAGTTGGGGTCGCGGGGCTCGCGGCTGGGTCTGGAAGGTGTGAAGTTGGCGTTTGCACTTCGGTGGCACGCGGGTGATAGGTGCGCGCGGGCAGCTCGGTGTTCTTTGACCGCCAGGAGTGGGTATTGCGACGGCGACTTAGGTGCCCGATTCCGAAGCCCTGGAGGGTCAGCCTGAAACTGCTGTAGGTTACGTTCGAGCGTTTTCCCGCTTTATTAACTGAAATGACTGGTAACCGAGTCTCAGAGCGCTCCCTGGAGGGCAATTTGTGACATACTGATTTCTAACCAAAATTTGAAATAATGAAATTCCCGCCTTTTTATGGTTTTGCATATGGAGGGCTTTTTGAACCGTTTTTTCCTTGTTACTGTTTTCCGGCAACAGGCCGTCTTTTGGCGGGGCAGTGTTACTCTAAGTTGAAATGAACACCTAACATCTTTAAACGGTTATAAACGCTCAAATACTTGGAAATTCTAGTTTCTAAGGGCTTGGGTTTGGGGGAGTTCCCCCCCGTTTTGGTAAATTTTGCGTGAGAAAAGGAAAGATTTCGAAACCAGGAGATACTTATTTCTTGGCATTCTGATAAGTCAGTAATTGCGATTTGGAATATCTAAAGCTGGATAAATCTCAGATTGGTTCTGGCAGACTCATTTTTTGTTTCAGAATTGCTTTTCTGTGAGTTTTAATGTGCTGCTTCGTTCCTGTGAACTGCCTTCTTACATTTCAGGTCATGATAGAGTGTAGTTAAAACTAGTGATTGGCTGTAACTTTTTAAGACATTGTGGAGTTTAGAGTTGTTGAGTTTTGATAACTCAAAAGTACTGTTTCTTTCGAAGTTGTGTTTTTAACTTTAGTTTTTAAAAATCTAGCGGATGTGTTTTTCTGGACTACCCAGGTGGGAATGAGAAAGATGTAATAATACATGTAGGTTTAACTGAAAATCTTAGCCTGAGCTCTAGAGAAATTGAAAATCTTCTGTCTTAAATCAGTGCCTGGTACAGAATAGTGTCAAATATTTGTTTATTAAATAAAAGGCCAACTACACCTTACTGCCTAAGATGTCTATGTTTTTGTGGATTTGAAGAAAGCCAATTTACTTCTCCATAATAAAGAGAAATTTACTGTCAAAGTAAAGCATATCCATTATTTGTTTTTCCCCAACCCCTCTGAAAAAGATATTCAGATGATTTTAGTAAGGATTTTGTTGAAAGTGAAATCTTCTCCATTTAAATCAGCACACACACACACACACAAAAATTCTTCTGTAGAACTCTATAGTGTCTTTGTACAAATGTATTATTTTTGAGCCATGGAAGTACTTGGTTGTATTTACAATAGGATTCATTTTTTAAAAAGATTATTTTAGAGAGAGAAAAAGAGAGCAGGGTAGGGGCAGAGAGAGGATCCAAGTGGGCTCTGTGCTAACAGAGAGTCCGATGTGGGGCTGAACCCACAAACTGTGAGATCCTGACCTAACCTGAGGTTGGACACCCATTCGACCAAACCACCCAGGCACCCCGGTTTTTATTTTTGTGATTCATTTTCGACAGAAACCATCATCTTGGTTCTGATGTTTAAAGAGTATTACCCAACTAATATAATACCATGTTAGTTATACTTCAGTTTTTTAAAAAAGTATGTCCCTCCTGGGTGGCTCAGGTGGTTAAGTGTCCAACTTCCCCTCAGTCATGATCTCACCGTCATCGGGCCCTGGGCTGACAGTTTAGAGCCTAGACCCTACTTCGGATTCTGTCTCTCCCTCTCTCTCTGCCCCTTCCCTGCTTGCACTCTGCCTGCCACCCCCCCCCCATTAAATATTAAAAAAAAATTTTAAGTATGTCCCAATCTACCCTATTTTCTTAGGGGGGTAAAAATTTCAGTTATCCAGCACTTTTGAGTTCCTACCAAGTGCTCTAACTACTGGAGATTGATTTCTGCAGACTCTGGCAACCATAACCATAATTGTTTAAATTTGTTGGATTTTTTTTTTTTGGTATGTTAATTGATCACATCATGTTTATTATTTATACATTTCATCTCAACAAGTTTCTCTTGTTAACAGATTTGATTAGCACATGGAAATAAATTCTGAGTGAAAGGAATTAACATTTTAAGAGAATTACAGTGTCCCGTGGCATGCTAAGCCCTTTATATTTCATTTAATGTTTTAGTCCATATAGAGGAAAAACTATTTCATAGCCATAGAAGCCATAGCCCTCTCTGCCTTGAGTATTTTGAAACTCAAATGTATACCCTTGGCCAGGCTCAATGGCGTCAACAAATTGAAAATGTTAATAGTGATTATTGGTCAGTAGCGTTATTTTCTGTTATAAAGCACAGTAAGTAAAAGTGACTTTTAATTTAGGAATCTGATAGACTTTATTAGACAGAGGAAAAATATCTTGAATTTAGAGGAAAAGAATCTTAGGGCATCTATATAATAATAGATAAAATTATTCTTCATGGCACATTCCTCTTATATGTACAGTATTTTATGTTGTGACAGTTGTTAGCCTTATATATAATAACTATAGTTACATTTTTTAAAGAGTATTTAAACCTAGGAGAGAGTCAAATTATGTTGGAGAGTTATAGATTAGGCAGATTTTTTTAAGTGGTAAATTTTTTTTAGTTTATTTTTTGAGAAAGAAAGGGAGAAGCAGAGAGAGAGGATCCCAAGCCGGCTCCATAGTCAGTGCAGAGCCTGATGTGGGGCTCAAACCCATTAACTGAGAGATTGGGACCTGAGCTGAAACCAGGAATTGGATGCTTCACTGACTGAGCCACCCAGGCACCCCTAAGTGGTAAAAATTTAATCTTTTTTTTTTTTTTTTTTAAGTAGGCTCCACGCCCCGCGTGGGGCTTGAGCTCATGAACCTGAGATTGAGTCATGTGCTCCCTGGCTGAGCCAGCCAGGTGCCCCAATTTTTAACATTATAAAACAGATCAAACATTACTGGGGATTTGACCAAAGACATGGCAGTTACCTTCTATTTAAACATGGATTTATGAGGAGTATTTTTTTTAATGTTCATTTATTTTGAGAGAGAGCATGCTAGTGGGGAAGCAGGGCTAATCATGAGTCTGATGCTTAGCCGCCAGGCGCCTCTGTGAGGAATGAAATACACACACACACACACACACAATTTTTTTTTTTTAAGAGAGTGCACGCAGAAGTTGGGAAGGAACAAAGAGAGAGAATCCCAGACAGGCTCTGCATGTCAGCACAGAGCCTGATGCTGGCTCAAACTCAACCAACCGAGATCATGACCTGGGGCCACCTAGGGGCCCCAGAATATTTTTAATTAAGGGGCAACCAACCTCTTCTCATTTCAGCCCTGGCCATGGTCTCTTAGATTCATTTGGTGTGATAGCACAGAAATATTTGCATATTCATATTTTGGTTTTGATTTTTAGTTTTCTTCTAAACTTTTTATTTTATGCACCTTGATGACACCAACATTTTTAGGTGTTGAAATTACCTGGATTGTCAACACAAAAATAAACATTCAAAAAGTTGGCAGTCTGCTTTTTTGTCCTAAGGTGCAAAGCAGTTGTAGCTATTTAGAATCTAGTGGAGCATAGCATTTTTGAATGGTCTGATCAAGTGGATCGTGAATTCCTAACAGGAAATATTTAAAGACATGGAACACAGCAGTAAAAAGTATGTTAATTAAATCATAAATTGACTGCCATACTCTACAGTAAGGTGTTAAGTGGGAATCAAAGCTATATAATATGTTACAATTCCAGCCTGACATTTATTCAGATGACCTTGAACAATGAACATGGCCTATCAGATGGTCAGTTTTCACCTGGAAAATAGGAGTAATCTGTTAGTAGCTACTTAATTAAGGATTACAAGAGATAATTTGTTAAGGTATCTAGTGCTTAGTAGTTGATACCTATTGCAACATGTGATTTCTGAATTTTTTTTGTTTACTTAGTGCCAGAGCAATACAGTGTTACCATAATATTTTTTTTCAGAATTGGATTAGGTAACTCTGTGAAAGTGATGTATGCATAGTCTGTTCAAATGTTACTATATTGCTAGAGTTAGCTGTGCAACTTTGGACTTCAGTTTCCTCTCCTAAAATGGGGGTGTTAATATCTGTCTTGTAGGATTTTTAGGATTCTATAAATTAATTAATACATGTAAGAAAAGTACTTAGAACACAACTTAGTACATACTAAGTGCTTGGCATTGTCTATTTTTTAAAAACAATTGTTATAATTCATCTTGCTACTAATGGTAGAACTTTAAAAGTAAGAGTAGCTGGGGGCTCTAGGCTGGGTCAGTCAGTAGAGAATGCAGCTCTTATTAATCTGAGGCTCGTATGTTCAAGCCCTTCGTTGGTCATGGAGTCTGCTTAAAACTTAAAAAAATAAAAATAATAGTTGATATCAAAGAACTGTTGAATTTTAAAGTTGAAAAAGACATTAGAGATCATCTGGTAGTTGGGAAGAAACTGGAGAACAGTGCCTGGCACATGTAGGTACTTAGTATTTTTAACTGAGTGAAACTAAGAGTATGTGATTTAATTAAAGGAATAAAACCATCTGGAGGCAGAAATCAGTACAAATTATGGTTTTTTCTTACTGATTAAAACTGCTTGCTTGACAATTCCATATACCACACTACCTGTCTCCCAATTTGTATTCTTACTAGATTGGAGATTTCATAAAAATGGTATTAACAGGGGCGTCTGGGTGGCTCAGTTGGTTGGTTAAGTGTCTTCCAACTTTGGCTCAGGTCATGGTCTCACGGTTTGTGAGTTTGAGCCCTGCGTTGGGCTCTCTGCTGACAACTCAGAGCCTAGAGCCTGCTTTGGATTCTATGTCTCCCTCTCTTTCTGCCCTCCCCCACTTGCACTCTGTCTCTCAAAAATGAATAAATGTTTAAAAATGTTATTTTAATGGCATTACATTTCTGGAACTTTTTTCTCTACAAATTAAAAATAAAAATCAGATAGCCTGTTATGAATTTGTGCTCTGTTTGACTTAGCATATGCTAGTATGCTAGTTAGTTAGCCTCTTAAGATTTCTTTGCACAGCTATAATCTTTCATTATATTTTAAGGAAATACAAGAGAGTTGGTTTTCTGCTTGATTTGATAAGCCTCTGTTCTTCCTTTTTTTTTTTTAATGTGTATTTATTTTTGAGAGAGAGCACAAGCTGGGGGGGTGGGGGTGAGATAGAATCCAAAGCAGACTGCAGGCTCTTGAACTATCAGCATAGAGCTTGAGGTGGGGCTCAAACCCGCAGATTGTGAGATCGCTACCTGAGCTGAGGTCAGATGCTTAATGGAGCCACCCAGGTGCCCAACCAACTGAGCCACTCAAGCACCCCAAGTCTTTGTTATTTCTTAATAAGAAGGGTTTTTAAGAATAAGCAACATATTTTTCCCTCCCCAGACGGCACTAATTAATTCACTCAAGTAGACATCTATCAGATACCTACTCCTTTGTCAGTTTTTTTTTTTTTTAATTTTAGATGCTTGGGATACAATATGAATATTACAGTGCCTCTTCTTTCTGTTACTCCCTTAAATGCTGCGTCCAGAACACCTGAGATATGCTTTAAAAATACAGATTCTCAGGCCCAAGATTAGGTCTCAGAATGGGGTAAGACTTTTTAAAATAGGGGTGACATTTCCAGAAGTTTTGAGGTTTTGATAACAAGCCAGATTTAGGGACTATTGCTCAAGGAGTTCTTCTGGAGAAGATAAAGTATGTTTACAGATAGGTGGAATGTGGTGAGTGCCAAAGAAAGAGATTTCTTGAAAACCTCAGGCTGCTGCAAGAATTAAGATTTTTGGATGTTTTGTTGATAGTAGAATTTGAACATTCTTAGGGTGGGAGGGATAATCTACAAGTCATCTGTACTTGATTGATTTTAATTTTCTTTTATTTAAAGTATTTATGTTATACAAGGGAGTTTTTCTTCCCAACCTGCCCACACTTTTTTGGGAAAATTCAAGTAGGTCACTAACACAAGATTTGGTCTATTTGGTTTTTAAGAAGTGTTTAAAGAATGCAAGATTTTGATATATAGAACTTTTAGATTCTTGGAAACTATTTTTTTTTTTAAATAGTTTGTCAAACTGGTTTCCATATAACACCCAGTGCTTTTCCCCACAAGTGCCCTCCTCCATCACCACCACCTCTTTCCCCCCTCCCCCTTCCCCTTCAACCCTCAGTTCGTTTTCAGTATTCAGTAGTCTCTCAGGTTTTGCGTCCCTCTCCCCAACTCTCTTACCCTCTTCCCCTCCCCCTGGTCCTCCATTAGGTTTCTCCTGTTTTCCTGTTAGACCTATGAGTGCAAACATATGGTATCTGTCCTTCTCTGCCTGACTTATTTCGCTTAGCATGACACCCTCGAGGTCCATCCACTTTGCTACAAATGGCCAGATTTCATT
>NC_043709.1:21737762-21776477 GCF_006229205.1 Suricata suricatta | reverse complement strand
CATTGCCGTGTAATACTCCATTGTGTGTGTGTGTGTGTGTGTGCGCGCGCGCGCGTGTGTGTACCACATCTTCTTGACCCACTCATCAGGTGATGGACATTTAGGCTCTTTCCACGTTTGGGCTATTGTTGACAGTGCTGCTATGAACATTGGGGTACATGTTCTCCTGTGCATCAGCACTTCTGTATCCCTTGGGTAAATCCCTAGCAGGGCTATTGCTGGGTCATAGGGGAGTTCTATGGACAGTTTTTTGAGGAACCTCCACACTATTTTCCAGAGCGGCTGCACCAGTTTACATTCCCACCAACAGTGTAGGAGGGTGTCTGTGTCTCCACACCCTCGCCAGCATCTATAGTCTCTTGATTTGTTCATTTTAGCCACTCTGACTGGCGTTAGGTGATATCTTAGTGTGGTTTTGATTTGTGTTTCCCTGATGATGAGTGATGTTGAGCATTGTTTCATGTCTTGGCAACTATTTTGACATCGATGTGTAAGTTGCTTAAAGATTTGAGCCTGATCCTAAATCAGTATAATATGTGTGTGAAAGCTTTCTGAAAGAACCCTCAGCCATTTTTTAAAGATTTCTCTTTAATTGACATTATTGTTCTTTTAACAGTTATCTTTAAAAATAATTTCTTATAATCTTACTTTATATAAAATATTTCAAATTTTTATTTTGCTAAAAATAGAAATTCTTTTTTGGAAATCAATATTTGAAATATTTAATTTATTTTTCAATATAATTTATTGTCAAGTTAGCTAACATACAGTGTATACACTGCGCTTAGCTTCAGGAGTAGATTCCCATAATTCATTGCTTACATACAATTCCCAGTGCTCACCCCAACAGGTGCCCTCCTCAATGCCTAGCATGCATTTTCCCCTCTCCCCTGCCCTCCCTCCATCATCCCTCAGTTTGTGCTCTGTATTTAAGAGTCTCTTATGATTTGCCTCCCTCTCTGTTTGAAATTATTTTTCCCCCATCCCTTCCCTCATGGTCTTCTGTTAAATTCCACATGTTGAGTGGAAATATATGATATCTGTCTTTCTGACAGACTTATTTCACTTAGCATAATAATCTCCATTTCCATCCATGTTACTACAAATGGCAAGATTTCATTCAAAAATTTTCTTTTTTAACATTTGTTTATTTTTGAGAGTGCCAGAGCACAAGTGGGGGAGGGATAGAGAGGGGGGGAGAGGATATCCAAAGTGGTCTCTATCCTGACAGCAGAGGGCCTGATGTGGGGCTGTTGCTCAACCAACTGAACTACCCAGGCACCCCAAAAATAGAAATTCTAATATGTGGCCAAATCATGGCTGATTTTTCTTCCCTCCACCCTCCAGCATCAGTGAAAGTAAGCAGTCCATACAACTATGGTTTTTACCATTTTGCATAAAATATTTCTAGAATGCAATTTTTTGGGGTTTTTTTTTGTTTTCTTAATGTTTATTTGTTTTTGAGAGAGAGAGAGAGAGAGAACACAAACTGGGGAGAGACATAGAAGGAGACACAGAACCTGAAGCAGGCTCAGGCTCTGGGTTGTGGGCACAGAGCTGGCTTTTACTTACTTAAGTAATCTCTATACCCAATGTGGGGCTCAAACTCAAAACCCCTGGATCTAGAGTCACATATACTTTGCCAGTTGAACAGCCAGCCAGTTGAAAGACACAACATTGATTCATTTGCCTCAGAAATTTGGGCCTTAACCGACTTTGATATTTGTGGCTATTATTTAAACAGCCATTTTTTTGTTCAGTCCTCTGATGCTTTCCAGGGTTACTTAGGCATTTTGTAGAGCTATTTGCCATGACCCTAGAAGACACCCATACTTCTGCTTTCTTCTCTTATTTTACCTTGGAAGTTTATATAGTTTTTCCAGCAAACACTGCCATTGCTTTAGTTATTCTGAAAACTTCCTTTGAAATTTCTCTCAAAGCTTATTCCACATTCTCTGAACTTTTCTAAGTGAAACAGCCATATAGAACTAAATGTGCTGACAAAGCTGCGCCAAAAGGTGATAGTCAAAAAGTTTGACTTCCTTTGTGGGTCAGAAACTGACTACTAAAAGTATTGAATATTCACTTGGGTTTCATAAATTCTGATTTGCTTATTTACATTAAGGGAAATCATTTTTAAACATAACTAAGAAATATCTTTATGGTAAAGTCTTAAACTTTTATAGAATGATTTGAATTTTTAAGGATTTTTCAAAGAGGTCAGTAATAGTAAATTGTATTTCTGATTATCTGGGTGAAAGTGTTTAAACCCAGTCTGTTTACTCTTGAATTTTTGATGCTTCCACTTCCTCTTTAGATAGGTAAGCCAAAACTGACTGTTTTTCATAGTGATGTCTTTAAAAATTTGAGTTGTTACAATTAAACTTATAAAATCTTCAAGTAATGAGTTGATCTTAATAAAATTGCTAAGGCCTAATAAAGCTATAAATTGACTGGAGGGTGAATCTGTATGTTTATATTGTATACAGTGTGACTTATAAAATAGGTGAACACATTAATTCATGTGGAAATGATAACGACTTTGTTTACAGAAAGCCACAAAGAAAACTGATAAACCCAGACTAGAAGATAAAGATGATCTAGATGTAACAGAGCTCACTAATGAAGATCTTCTGGATCAACTTGTGAAATATGGAGTGAATCCGGGTCCTATTGTGGGTAAGTTGGTAAAATTTCAAGTATTTTTTCTATGACATAGAGTGCCCCCAGTTGTTTTCCTGTCTTGTCTAGCAGTTTGAGTTTGGGTTCTAAGGACCAATGTGTCATTAATTATTTATATGACCAGGACACAATTTCTTTAAGTGAGGAAAATAAAATGAGAGAAGTAAATTTAGATAATCTCCAAGATTATCTCTTGTTGAAATAGTTTCATATATTAAACTATTTAAAAAAAAAAAAAAGAAATAGTTTCATATTGTGCTCATGTCAGTGAGCCTGGTGAGACATAGGGGTCTTAACATGACAGTTGAGGAAAATTTGAAGTGACATAGCTGGTCAAATTCCAAGTCAATGAATTAGTGACACACTTTTTAGTAGAACTCAAGTTAGGGGTGCCTGGTTGGTTTAGTTGGTTAGGCGTCCAACTTTGGCTCATCACAAACTCATGGTACATGAGTTTGAGCCCACATTGGGTTCTGTGCTGACAGCTTGGAACCTGGAACCTGCTTCAGATTCTGTGTCTCCCTTTCTCTGCCTCTCCCCAGCTTGCTTGTTCGCTCTCTCGCCGTGTGTGCGCTCTCTCAAAAATAAACATTAAAAAAAAGGAACTCAAGTTAATCAATTACTAGCTTTTGTTTTGACTGGAATTCAAGAATGATCCCTTAACAAACTAAAAGAAAACTTAGAACTAAATAGAACTAAATACACTGGATTTCTGTCATTTGGTTACTGTCCGTGATTTTGCAAGTCTGATTTTGCTTTAATTCTAGAGGGTCTTGACAGTAACCTCAAAATGAGAAAGGTCTTCTAAATTATATAAAATTCTGAACACTGGAGATTTTATTTATTTTTTAATTAAAAGTTTTTTGAGAGAGTGCGCATGCAAGCAGATGAGGGGCAGAAGGAGAGGGAGAAAGAGAATCCCAAGCTGGCTCCATGCTGTTACTGTAGAGCCCAATGCAGGGCTGTCTCGCATGAACCCATGAGGTTATGACCTGAGCTGAAACCAGGCACCCCTGGATTTGTGTTTTTTTCTTTCTATAGGTGAAGTTGCAAACAAGAATTTAGAATGTCTTTCTTTTGTTTTATTAACATACTATTTCTACATAGCAGGTAATAAGCCTGTGAATATAACTACTAACAGACATTTGATATTTAATTTTTTCATTTAAAATTCCAAAAGGGAGGTGATGCAAAAATGTGTATTGTATATCAACATACATGTTACATGTTGGTATACCAGCTGTTCATTTTTTCTGTGTGAGGTATACTTGACAATAGTATTGTAGTGTGTGTGTAACTTAGTGTTTTTGTATACATATATATTGTGAAATGACAACATGATCAAGCCAATTAACATATCCATCACCTTGCGGTTTTATTTTGTGTATGAATGTATAGTGAGCACTTAGAGTCTACATTTTTCACAAATTTCAGGTATATTGTTAACTATAGCCCATTCTATACATTAGAGTTGTAGAACTTAATCATCTTGCTGAGATTTTGTGCCCTTTGACCAACATCTTTCCACTTTACCCTCCTTTACTGTTCATCTTACAACTACTTATGTAACATTTTAAGTTTATCTCTTTATTTTGAGAGAGAGAAAGAGCACCAGCATGTGCACATATGTGGGGGACAGGCAGAGCGGGAGAGGGAATTCCAAGCAGGCTCCACACAGCCAGCAAGGAGCCTGACTCAGGGCTCAGTCCCATGAACTGTGAGATCATCACCTAAGCTGAAACAGAGCTGGAGGCTCAACCAAGTGAGCCACCCAGGCACTTCATCATTTTATTCATCTTACAGAAACCAGAGAGGGGTGCATGGGTGTCTCAGTCAGCTCAGTGTCCGACTTTGGCTCGAGTCATGATCTCACAGTCTGTGGGTTCCAGTCCCATGTCGGGCTATGTGCTGACAGCAGAAAGAGCTTGGAGCCTGCTTCAAATTCTGTGTTATTTTCTCTCTCTGCCCTTCCCCCACTCGTGCTCTTTCCCTCTCCCTCTCAAAAATAAATTAACATTAAAAAAAAACTGGAGAGATGTACAGTTAGTGTAAACTAGAAAATAAAAGTTTTTTTGGCTTTAAATTGTTATTCGTGTTGAAATGTGTTAAAAATGTGTTCATAATCAATTTTACTTTGCTGTCTAATTGTATACAGTTTCTATTTTGTGGAACACATTTTCTATAAAAGGTTATTTTGATATCAAGGTAGTTCTATCTAAATGTGATTTAACACCTTAAATTTACACAATGTAATATGAAAATATATCCGACTAAAAAAACCATAAATGACTTTACCCATAACTGAATGGCTCTTTGTAGACATATTAATCTCAGAGGGTTGTGGGATTTTTACATGAGTGTTCAAAGGAATGCAGTCTGTTTATAAATAATTTTTTTTCTGTAAAGCAAATGCTTTTTATATAGTACAGGAAAATGTACAAGTCTAAAGCTTTTCAATCAAAAATACTCAGTCATACATGGCTCTCTAGTAGGTGGTCTATAATAAGATTACACCAGGGCCGCCTGGTGGCTCAGTCAGTTAAGTGTCCGACTCTTGATTTTGGCTCAGGTCATGATCTCACCATTGGTGAGTTTGACAGGCTCCACCGTGACAGTGTGGAGTCTGCTTGAGAGTCTCTCCTCTTTCTCTCTCTCTGCCCCTCCTGCCTGTGTGTGTGTTCATGCATGCATGTGCTTTCTCTCAAAAAAAAAAAAAAAAAAAAAGATTTCTATCAATCAATCTGCTGTGTATTCCATGCCACTAAAAGAAACATTGTGGTAAGCATGTATGTGTTAAAAATCTCAGAAAAATGCCTATTTTAGAAAAGAATCCTTTATATGGTACTTAGGTTTAGAAAAGAAATGTGTGTGAATGTAATATTTTAATGTTGGTAAGACAATGGGCAGGATCTTAAATAAGAAAATACAGATACTAAAACAAGTTCTGCCTTTATCCAGGAACAACCAGGAAGCTATATGAGAAAAAACTGTTGAAACTAAGGGAACAGGGAACAGAGTCAAGATCATCTACTCCTCTGCCAACGATTTCTTCATCAGCAGAAAATACGAGACAGAATGGAAGTAATGACTCTGACAGATACAGTGACAATGAAGAAGGTAAATTTTTAAATGATCTTAATCAAATATATGTAATTTTCTTCAGACTTCTAAGATACAGTAACCATGAAGAAGATAAAATATTTTGCTTCATATTTCATTTTTCTAAGAATAAGGTATTAAAAATAAAGATGAAGGTTCCCCACTTACCCTTTCCAAGTATTATCAACACAGAAAGAACCACTATCATTAATTTGATGTTTATCTTTCTAACCCATTTTTAAATGCTTTTTCATGTGCATCTAATACATGATATTATTTTGAACTTTTAAAAATTTATATAAAGATAATGCTAAATCTTGCTTTTCTTTATTCTGTTATACTATTGAGATCTCCTTTTACTTATTTTTTACATATATGTCCAGTTTATTTCTTGTGATTAACATATAGTGGTAGTATTTATGATATGGCATATTTTCTGTTTTCTGTTGTTTATTGGTAGGCATTTAAATTTATAATTTTTGCTAGATAATGTGATCTCAGGGCAACTATGAAAAGCAAACCTTTTGACATGTTTAGTAGACTATTTTAAGAAAATTTGATGATAAGTATTTTTTAAACTAGTACATGAAATAATGACCTTTCTATAATAAGAATGACTTGATATTTCGAAAGTTTTAATTCATATGACTTGTTTGTCAATTTCATGATTATTTAATTTGACCCAAATTGCTTATACCTCCATAAGCATTGCCTGCCAGGGCACAGTGTGTCAGATTGTTTGTTCAGAATATGCAATATAGTTTTTTCCCTCAACAGCACTATGTTAGCAAAGAGGCAAAAAATAAAATCAGCTTAAACAGAAGTAATGCTTAAACTTCCTGCCTCTTTTGCCTCTACAGGAAAGAAGAAAGAACACAAGAAAGTGAAGTCCACTAGGGATTTTGTTCCTTTTTCTGAACTTCCAACTACTCCCTCTGGTGGATTTTTTCAGGGTATTTCTTTTCCTGAAATCTCCACCCGTCCTCCTTTGGGCAGGACTGAACTACAGGCAGCTAAGAAAGTTCATACTTCTAAGGGAGACCCACCTAGGGAACCTCTTATTGCCACAACCTTGCCTGGCAGGGAACAGTTGCAGAAGTTAGCCTCTGGAGGGAATTTGCTTATTACTTCCTCCAAGCCTAGCCATGATAGATGTTTAGAGAAAAGTTCTTCGGCATCTTCTCAGCACGAACTCGCTGCCATGTTGGTCTCTGCTGCAGCTTCTCCTTCACTGATTAAAGAAACCACCACTACTTGCTCTAAAGATATAGTAGAAAATATTTGCCGTGGAGAGAGAAGTGGAATTCAACCATTGTGTACTGAGAGGTCCCATGTTTCAGATCAGTCAGTTCTCTCCAGTGAAAAGAAAGCACTAGAAGAGTCTGGGAGATCTCAAGTGATTTCTCCACCACTTGCTCAGGCAATCAGAGATTATGTCAATTCTCTGTTGGTCCAGGGTGGGGTAGGTAGTTTGCCTGGGACTTCAAACTCTACACCCCCACTGGAGGTAGAAAACAGATGGAAGAGAATTGATAGATCTGATTTTCAAGAAACCGAATCTCTGTCTCCTCCACGAAAATTACCTAGACTCAGTGAAAAGTCAGTAGAGGAAAATGATTCAGGTTCCTTTGTGGTATTTCAAAACACACCTGGATCTGAAGTGATGTCTTCTTTTGCCAAAACTGTTGTGTCTCACTCACTCACTGCCTTAGGCATAGAAATGCCTAAGCAATCACAGCATGAGAAAGTAGATGCCCCAGAACTATCTTTTCCCTTCCATGAATCTATTTTAAAAGTAATTGAAGAGGAGTGGCAGCAAATTGACAGGCAACTGCCTTCATTGGCATGCAAGTATCCAATTTCCTCCAGAGAGGCAGCACAGATACTATCAGTTCCAAAAGTAGATGATGAAATACTGGGGCTTATTTCTGAAGCCACTCCACCCGTAGGTATTCAGGCAGCTTCTACTGAGTCCTGTGATAAACAGTTGGACTTAGTACTTTGTAGAACATATGAAGCTGCAGCATCAGCATTGCAGATTGCAACCCATACTGCCTTTGTAGTTAGGGCTCTGCAAGCAGACATCAGTCAGGCTGCACAGATTCTTAGTTCAGATCCTAGTCATATGCACCAGGCACTTGGAATTCTGAGCAAAACGTACGATGCAGCCTCATTTCTTTGTGAAGCTGCATTTGATGAAGTAAAGATGGCTGCCCATAGCATGGGATCTTCCACTTTAGGTCGCCGATATCTCTGGCTGAAGGATTGTAAAATTAATTCGACTTCTAAGAATAAACTGGCTGTTACTCCCTTTAAAGGTGGAACATTATTTGGAGGAGAAGTATACAAAGTAATTAAAAAGCGTGGAAATAAACACTAATAAAGTTAAGAATAAAGACACCCATTTGATCTTTAATATGGGGAACTTAGCAGCTTTTCTAAGAATTTCAAGTGCTTTTAATTGCTTTTTGCCAGGATTTTTTTTTAAGATCTAAAAAGATCTCCAGATTGGGCTATTTTCAAAGTCAAACTTCTGCCTATCAAATTATAGTACAAAGTTGCCTACATAGTACTGCCTTTTATATTTCAAGTTTTAGAAAAAGGCTGATACAAACAATGTAAAGAATCTTTGCCTCATATATAGTTCACTCTCTCTTGTGAACTATATGAGTAAAACTCCTTTTACTTAAGATTTTACAATTCTCCAAAACTAAGAAAATACCACTAACTAGAATATAAGTGGAGTCGTCACAGATTTAAACATCTTTTCACTTTCTGGAACTTGTCTACATTTTTTCCTTTTATTTCTCACTTTTGTTTGTTTTTTGTTTTTTGTTTTTTTGCTTCTGTATTCCTTTATAATATTCTAGATCAGTGCGATTTAAAGTGCTAGTCTACAGACGGTCACTGATCTACAGACAAGACAAGTATGCACCAGAATTTGGATCTAGAGGCACTTTTTAGATCAGTGAGAGGGTTTATTTTTGTGGTAAAATTTTATTGATTAAACAGTGTGCTAATTTACATTCCAGTGCATATGTCTCATTTCTATCAAGGATTGGTAGCAAACAGTTCATGTACTTTGCAAAATACTGCTCTAAACAGGGGTGCCTGGGTGGTTCAGTCGGTTCAGCATCTGACTGGCTCAGGTCATGATCTCACGTTTTGTGAGTTTGATCCCTGCATCGGGGGGCCCACTTCAGATGCTGTGTCTCCTTTTGTCTCTGCCCTTCCCCCACCATGCTCTGTCTCACTTCTTCAAAAGTAAACATTTTTAGAAAATACTGCTCTAAACAAAATTCTAGAAGAGTGCATTCTCACTATCACTGTAGTTTGTCAGATGAACTAGACGCTAGAGAAGTGGGGCTTTTTTTTTTTAATAACACTTTCAAGTTATGTTGTGGTTCATGGATGATTAGACAATCTAAATTTCGAAAGCAAATTTAAGTTACTAGTTTTTTAAAAATTCATAAGACCCCATACTATACTCCTTTGTATAAAGCAGTATATTGTTTTCATTTTTATGATTGTAAGCTAAGTCTAACTGTAGAGGCATTTGGTAATCCAATTTCTTTGTATTTTTATTGAAAATAGTAGTATTAAGTATCAGCAAAGTATAGTCCCTTTGGTACTCCTAGCCATTACTAAATTCTTGCTATATATGTCCATCTTTGCTGCTTCTTGGGAGTAATTTTATTTGTTATTTGTCTTCTGGAATGTACATGTATACATGTACTTGCTAAGTGCAATGTGATTTTTTAAAATGTATTACTGTAGAATGCTTCTGCAAATTCAATAAAGTTGTAATTTGAACAGTTTTGTGTGGTCTCCAGAAACATGTTGTATGTGTGTTTTATTCTCAGAGGTGCAACAAGTTAGGTATTTGTCAATGAACATACCTTTTTCGTTTCTTCATTGAAACTCGCTTTAGATTCCAGTGGTATAGTTGAAAATATTCTAGTTGTTGTTTTGTGGTTTTTCTTTTATTAAAGATCATGTTTTTATTGGCTATTAGAATTTAAATTTGTGAGAAGAATTAGTCTGTAACCAGATACCTTATTTGTTTTATCCATTTCTGCTACTTTGTTGTATCCATTATCAACTACTACTGGGTCCTTTACTTTGTGATTTCTAATTTTTAGATTCTGAGTTAATAAAACATAAGGTTTATAATGCTAAAGATTATCTTAAACATAAATATATTAATAAGTCCATTTAATAGAAGTTTTGGGAGAGGGTGGTGGTGTTGATACCTTGGTCGTAAGTACAGATTGAACTATTTGAGCTAACATGGTAAAAATCACTATTTTTGGGAAACTTGCAAGTAGCTTCTCAACTGACTAGTACTGGACTAGATTATTAGCAAAACATACCTATCCTGACTACTTTCTAGCACCAGTGCGTTGAGTTCATGCAAAACTCAGCTTTTTGTTTACGAATTAACTCCATTTCTGTTTCTGGTAGGAAGATAATCTAACTTAAATTTTTGGTAATCGAAGTTTTAGTACTAACAACTGACAATGATTTTGCTGTACTGTGATAAATGGCCACAAAATGTGGAAGTTAAGTAAAATTTTTACAAGTCTTTAAAAGTCTAGCTCTTCTGGGGCACCTGGCTGGCTCAGTCGGAAGAGCATGTGACTGTTGGGGTCATGAGTTTAAGCCCTATGTTGGGTGTAGACATTATTTAAATAAATAAAACTTAAAACAAAAAATCTAGCTCTTCTAATGGTGATAAAAATGAAGGCGAGGTGAATGGAATATTGAAGGCTATAAGAAGATATATTTGAGTTGTTTGGCATCGTGATGATAATGCTAACCAATATATATGCACTAGCTTCTCTTCAAAAAAATGTTATTTTTATTATGGAGAGAAGGAAAAGAAATGACCTGTGAATTTTATTTTTTGCAAATGGGATTCTTTCCTAACCTCAGTTGTACCCAGGTTTTTTATAATCACATTTATATAATCATATAATCGGAAGGGAGGACTTTTAAACTGCACTGAAGTATTAGTGTCACTGCATCTATTTACTATTAGAGGCTTGATACCACACAGATGTTTTCAGTCTTAAAATCCCCTATAGCTTTTTTTCTTCCTTATTTCAAATTGTAATGACTAACCTTTGTTTATATAGTAGTAATGCACTATATAGACAAAAGAATGGTAACAACTGTGTTTTAAT
This sequence comes from Suricata suricatta, assembly GCF_006229205.1. NCBI lineage: Eukaryota > Metazoa > Chordata > Mammalia > Carnivora > Herpestidae > Suricata > Suricata suricatta. The sequence goes on along the minus strand of NC_043709.1, from coordinate 21,765,510 downwards.
GTCCTTTTCCCACATCCAAGTTGTTTTGAGTGAAACAGCTCAAAACAAACATAGGCAGTTTGAATTCACTTTATGTTTTAGGCTGCTAGTTCCAGAAAAAGAAAAGGAGAGTAGATAGTAAGAAGTGGTGATCAGATTAAGCAGTGGGGGAGATAAACAAATATGGAATAAAATGTGAATGGGGAAGTGAAGTTTTTAAAGACAAATTATAGGTGAACAGTTGTGGTCTACTGAGGAAATAACCAGTAGGTAAACTTGTTTTACATAAGAATGTGCCTAAAACCAGGGTTCCAAAGTAGTGAGGATGACATTGTAGTTTATTATGTATTTCAGAGAGTAATGTTTCTCCGATGTTATTTCCAGACTCTAAAATAGAGCTCAAGCTTGAGAAGAGAGAACCACTAAAAGGCAGAGCAAAGACTCCAGTAACACTCAAGCAAAGAAGAGTTGAACACAATCAGGTATCTTTAGTTTTCTGATTGCTGTGCTCAGGTATAAATAATCTGACAGCACTAATTTGCTTATGTCCTCCTTGCCTTTGGTTAATAGTTGACACCCAAATTCCAGCAGTCAATGAAGTGTTCATTCCATTGTTCATTAAATGGCATTAGAAATCTAAACTTCATGTTTTTTGTCAGTAACATAGCCTGTGCTTCCTGCAAAAGCCAAGTGTTTAATAAATGTCTCATTCATGTTTGATTCTGTGCTAAGTGTGATTCAGTCAGTCATACTATCTTTTAAGGGAAATATTTTAAAAGGTTGGAAATGCCTAAGCATAATTTTTTTAAAGGAAGGGAAGGATTATATATTTTATCTTTGTCTTCATTTCTAACTTTGCTTCTACTTTTGCTTGTCTTCTGTGGCTTTTCCGTCGACTTTGAAGCTAGCCTGTTCCTAAGACCATGCTTTTCTTTCCATATTTGAGGTGAACATTGTTTTTCATTTGTGGGTGAGGCAGGGTACAGTTTTTCAAAAGGAAAATGTAGGAAACTAAGGGAGAACTAATTAGCACAGGTATAACTGAACTAACAAAACAAGTAATTGACTCTAATCTCACATTGATTTGGCTGACCTTTACAAGGTAGCTATCCCTAGAGTCATTTTCCTTATCCTTAATTTGTCTAGTTGGTTATTTATCTTTTCCATCTCCCTTTGGCATTTTAAAGTCACATATCCTCCGAGGAAGTTCTTGATTAAGTCATGTCTGTCTTGGTTTGATGTACTTGATAAGTTGAATTTCAGAACTATTTGTTAGAAATAATCTTGGGAATTGTAGAGAATGTATAGAGCACTTAATGAAAGATTTTGTTTGATACAAAACCAAATACTGGAATAAAGATACTATTGCCCTTTTATCTAGCATTACTAGGGAAGAGCAGTAGAGACATATTGAAGAATAAGGAAATAACCGCAAGAGAAATTAGGAAAAATCTGGTGAAGGATGATGAAATAGACAAGCATGGAGATTTTTGGTCCTCAGTATAAAGGCAGGTTGGTGTAGTGCCATCAAGAATGTTTGACTAGGGGCACCTGGCTGTCTCAGTCCGTTAAGCGTCTGGCTTTAGCTCAGGTCATGATCTCACGGTTCGTGGGTTCGAGCCCCGAGTCGGGCTCTGTGCTGACAGCTAGCTCAGAGCCTGGAGCCTGCCTCGGATTCTGTGTCTCCCTCTCTCTCTGACCCTCCCCTGCTTGCGCTGTCTCGCTCTGTCTCTCAAAAATAAATTAAAAATGTTTTTAAAAAATTAAAAAAAAAGAATCCTTAACTAGTCAGATAATAGGTAAAAGGCAGGATGGAGGATGGTATTAAATATGGCTTAATTAAGTTGGAGAATCTAAACTGAGGGACAGGATAAATAGAGAGTAATTTAGAAGATGATAGTGGCCTTATACAAAATTCAAAACAGCAAGAAAGTTGGAGGGAAGAGTTTAACGACCCTATAGTCAGAAAGCGTAACTTGTTTTAAGCATTTTACCTGTTTTGCTTCATTGTCCCATCTATCCTCTAGCTTTTTTAATTCCTTTTGGTTTTATTATTTTGCTTTTTGCTGGAATATATTAAAGTGAATCTCTGACATCATTTCATACATTAAAATGTCAGTATTTTCAGTATGTATTTCTAAAAGATAGGAACTGTTTCATATATACATATATAACAGTGTTGCTATCACACATTATAAAGTCATTAATTTTTTCATATCTAATCTGTTCAAATTTTTCCAGCTTTAAGAAATACCTCTTTTATGATTAAATTACTCGAATCAGCATCCAAGTAAGCTACACGTAACCGTTTTTTGTTTTGTTTTCATCTCACAATCTTACAGCTGTCTCCACTCCTCTCCATTAATTTAGTGAAGAACCCAGGTCAGTTATCTCCAGAATTTCCCATATTCTGGTTTTGGCAGATTGCTTCTTCAGTTGTCACTTAATTTCCTATTCTATAATCTTGTATGTGCTGGAAGTTAGACCTGTGGTAAAGCTGTGTACTAGACCTTTCTGTGATAGTGGAAAATTTTTTATATCTCCTGTCCATTGGGCTAGCCATTAGCCCCATGTGGCTGTTGAATACTTGGAATGTGGCTTGTATAGTTGAGAAACTAAAATTTTAATTTTAATTAAATTTAAATAGCCACATGTGGCTAGTAGTTACCATAATGAACAGCATCCATCTAGAGGATTGGTTAGATTCAGGTTCAGTTTCTTTGACAAGAATACTTAATAAATGGTGTGGCTTTCATATTGCATCATTTCAGAAGGCAAAGGATACGTTCAGATACTGAAAGCATGACCCATCCATTTTAAAGTTCCACATCTCCTTTTCACTTAATGGTTATGATAGCCATTTATAATTATTGCCTAGAACCACTATTTTATTTGAGGTTGTAAGGTGGTGATTTTTCTTATTTCTTTACATCTTAACTGGAATTTTTTTTTATATATATATAAAAGTTCTTTTTAACATTTTTATTTTTGAGAGACAGTGTGTGAGCAGGGGGAGGGGCAGAGAGAGAGGGAGACACAGAATCTGAAGCAGGCTCCAGGCTCTGAGCTGTCAGCACAGAGCCTGACGCGGGGCCCAAACCCACGAACCTCGAGACCATGACCTGAGCCGAAGTCGGCCACTTAACCAGCTGAGCCACCCAGGTGCCCCTGGAATTCTTTTATAAAGAACTTTAATGGGCCTCCTGGGTGGCTCAGTCTGTTAAGCATCTGACTCTTGGTTTCAGCTCAGGTCATAATCTAGCCTCTTTGTGGGTTTGAGCCCCGTGTTGGGCTCTGTACTGGCAGTGCAGAGCCTGCCTGGGATTCTCTCTCTCTCCCACTCAAGCTGTCTCTCAAAATAAATAAACTTAAAAAAAAAAAACTTCTTTCATGTCCTGCATATTACCTTGAAATAAAATTCATACAAGAGAATCAGCATACTTTACGAACTTTCAAATTAAAGTGCCCTAGTCACTTTGAGAGGTGATCAATAAAACCTTTTCTAACTAGCATGGTTTTTATATATTTCATTTATGATCAGTTACACTCATTCTTTTTCCTTGTTCAAATTGTGTCATATTTATCCAGTGGGAATTACTGAGTTGGTTCCTGTGTCCTTTTACTGATACTGTTTATCTTGGTAGTTTGTTTTCTGGCACAATAAGATGTCCCAGGCTCGTGTATATTTCCTGCCGTTTACCAAAGCACACATTTTTCCCCCCAAAGAACCCTAATCTTTTTCATTGAAAACATTTGGAAGCTACCTTCAGTGGATGCTAGGCTATACATTTCTGCTGGGTTGTCATTGCTTCCAGGCCTTTTTACTAGGGAGAGCTAGGAGCGCTTACTTTTTAGGAAAGATAAGTCATGAATTCATCAAATTTATGAATGCTGTCTAACTTCTGGGTGTTTTACCTGTATCTCTTTTATGCTGAGTATTTTGGTTCTTAAAATAATGTGAGTTACTTAGTTTCACTATACAGATGTTTCTAAATAATACAGTACTACTCTTGATAATAAGGCTGTTAAAAGGGCAGTTTTGGGTTTTTTGTTTTTTGCAGTTTTTGTCAGGGCATAAAAACAAAATATGCTTAAAGTCATTTGAGTGCATTTTTTTCCCTTTCATACATATTTTTAAATTTAGAATATGTATATAGTTTTATTTAGGCAAAATAAGAGAGTCAGAAATCTGGCTTTTATCTTTGTTCCTTTTATTTATATGTAGCTGTTTCTGTTAACTTTTGGTTAATATTTTCTTTTTGAAAATATTAAGTAAGGGGGTGCTTGGGTGGCTCAGTAGGGTAAAGCTTCAACTCTTGATCTCAGTGTTGTGATTTCAAGCCCCTCCTAGGGCTCTGTGCTAGGCACGAAGCCTACTTAAACACACACACACACCCACATACACACACAGTAAGTAAATATATAGATGTATACATTTATTTCTGCTCCTCTCCTTACATAAAAGGCATTGAATTTTGCACATCTCTACCTTTCTGTTAATCTGAACTCATATCCTGAAGATCACTCCGTATCAGAATACAGTATAGCCGTCATCCTCATTGCTCTGTACCACTGCATGTTACTGCATTTAATGGATGTACTGTGATTTATTCAGCCACTTTCCTTTTGGTGGATATTTGGATTATTTTCATTTATGCTGTTTCGAAAAAACAAAGACGAACTGATGAACACCCTTTTACATGGATCATTTCATATTTTAGCCAATTTATCTTGGGAAATGTAGAAGTGAAATTACTAGGTAATTTTGCTAAATGTTATGAAATCCCTTGTATAAGAGTTGAAACATTTTGCATTCCCACGAGCATCGTATGAGTACTTTAATGGAGGAATAGGATGCTGTTTTCTTTTTTTTTCAGTAATATGAATAACCATATTACTCATATTTTGCCTAATTAGTTATTGAGTAAGATGGCTTTTAATTATACTATTTCTTTTTATAACTTAGTTTTGTGTAAATTTTTTGGTTAGAGCTTGCATTTTTACTGACAGACCTATTGTCTCTTTTATTATAGCCCCACTCCCGCATTCTTTTATGCCTCAACTGCCCACTGTCTTCCAAATAATTTTTGCCTGAAAGGCTATGTGAAAAGGTTCTCTTTTCTGTCTCCTGTTTTCCTCCTGATAGATTCAGGAGTTGCTGTAGGACATGTTGCTTTCAAGTAGATGATGTTGCAGTTAGTATTTTGGCAACATTGTAACTACTAATTTTACATACTAATGGTTTTCTTTCTTTTCAATCAGTATTTGCACTATAGTGACAATAGTGGATTCTGGTAGGAAAAAATCTTTAGAATATTTTTTCTCGTGTGTGAAGAGTTCTCCATTAGTTTTCTGTGAGGGTGATTAATTCTGAATTAGATGATGATAGTCAAAGAACTAATAAAATTAGTTGACAGTCCTCAACCAAAGAATTTAATAAACCTGGACAAAAGGAAGTATAAGTGATTTATAGTGAAAAGTGTCTTTCCCACCCTTTCCCAACTCTTCCCATGGGCAACCAATGCATTTCTTGTGTTTCCTTCCACAAAAGAAAATAAAGAATATTTAAATGGAACTTGACCTTTAATGTCAAGGATAACCAATAGAAATGTAAACATGTTATTTTTTTTTTTATTAACCACAGGTGTTTCAGTAGATGTTGATAAAATTTTTGATGAAGAGATTATTTCAGTTCAAAATATAACAAATAGAAGATCCTGGAATTTGGGAGATAACCAATTTTAAGGAAAGGGGATGTTTTTCTTCACCTCCACCTTCCTGGGCGTAGATAAAATATCTGGTCTTTATATTAGTTTTACTAGCCCTTTCAAGAAATGTAATTTTTAACTCTTGAAGAATTTTAAAATAGTTAATATACACTGATAATACCAGATAGACTATCAAACCAGAATATTTTTAAAATATGTTTTAATTAATTTTATTGGCATTGAACAGTTGACTATTAAAGAGGAAGCAGTATTAAAAGTAGTTTTAAGAAAATACTTGACTTGGAGATCCATCACAAGTCACTTATATGTTATCTTAAGCTGGGTGTTTGCCACCCTGGCTGCACATTAGAATTCCCTCAGAAACTATAAAAATTAACTATGGCCAAGCCCTCTACAAGAGATTCTGACTTAGTTGGACTAAGGTGGGGATAGGGGCATTTTGATATCTCTTAGAGGCTCCCCACTTGATACTGTCCTGCCAGGATTGAGAACCTCAGATTAAAACTCTATTGTTCCCTTCATTCAAATAATCAGGAATTTAACTATTAATCAGCATTTATCATATTTGTGTGAAATTTGTTTATACATTTGTCTTTTGACTAACTTTAAGTTTGCATTCAGCACATATTTCCTAATAGCAGGAAAAGGAACCTAGAATTTCCAATTGTGAGTCAAGAGAAACTCTTCTAATGTTAATCTCAAATACAGATAAATAAAAAATTAGATAGGAGACTATGTTTGTACTTTGTGACATTTTGGTAGGAATGTTTCCAGCTAAATAAGCATGCTTATTGGAAGAATGCTCTTGTCTCAGGATGAGAGTAAAATATATCAGTCTTTAAAATTAATAGGCACTGACTTGGATATATAAACCTCAGTCATCTAGTATTAGCTTGAAAGCAGAAGTGAAAATATAAGCATACTTTAGTATAATACTAATCACTGATAGATGTTCTCTGGTTAATTTAAAATAATCATCTGGTAATAGTGACTTTAAAGTTGAGTAACTTGCTACTTGGAATGCAGAATCTCAGGCCCTCCTTACCCCAAAACTGCTGAATCAGAATCTATATTTTAACAAAAGCTCCACGTGGCAGAGTGCATATTACAGTTTGAGAAGTACTAGTCTAGTGGTTTTCAAACTATTATGTAAGAACTACTAAATTATCTTTTAAATGAGGAAAAATCAATTGGCTTTTCAGAGAGAAAGGAATCTGGGACTGGAAGGTACCATTGTTCTATTACTATTGCTGTCTTTCTGTAGTGAGGAGTGTAGGTTAGGCAGTTGATGTTACAGCCTTGTATTTATGAAAGAGGTGACCACCAGGTTCTTGCTCAATTTTAGTATCTGTTTGTAAGAAAAGTTTGACACCTGGGAACTTTTAAGTTCAAACGATAGCTGTTTGTGGATTATAATTTAAATTGAACCTTTAAATAATCCTTACTACTTGATAAGGACAATGTTTAATTTATGCTCACAGTTATAAAATTTTATTTTGTTTTAAAAGGAAATGGACTTGTTATAATAAATGACTTTCTTATAAGTCATAATCAGCCTGATGCTTGTTTAGACAGCCCAAGAGATGCAATTATGAAACAACCAAAGAGCAAACAGCAAGTCACAGAATGAGCGGTGATAAATTATGTTTTTTTCTTCTCACTTATATTACAGTTTGTGAGATCCTATAGTTGGATGCTTTAGTGTATTTCACCATAATTTTTTAGCATTTTCCAGCACCTACATATTGGTTTAGCCAATACATTTAGAAATATGTTGAGGGCATAGCATTGTTTGCAAATGCTGGCATTTGGAGATTTTTCATGACTTCTCACTGTGCTAGGTAATATGGCCATTATTAAGGTGTTTGATGTTAGAATATGACTTTTTAATGTGTCGATGCTTGAATAGAGCTATTCTCAAGCTGGAATAACTGAAACTGAATGGACAAGTGGATCTTCAAAAGGCGGACCTCTGCAGGCATTAACTAGGGAATCCACAAGAGGGTCAAGAAGAACTCCAAGGAAAAGGGTGATGCAAGGCTTATTGCTTAGAATTGAGTTTTCAGATTGGTAGGGCTTTAGTGATTATTTTACATTTATTGTTTTTGTTTTGTTTTCAAACTAACAGGTGGAAACTTCAGAGCATTTTCGTATAGATGGTGCAATAATTTCAGAGAGTACTCCCATAGCTGAAACTATAATGGCTTCAAGCAACGAAACCTTAGTAAATATGTTTCATAAACTATACAAGTGGTATTCTTTGTAAATTACCCTTTAATTAGAATTGGGGAGGTGGTAAATTTTGGCAAATCTCAAACTTGTTTTTAAACTCATTTTCCCCATATAATTCTGAATTTTAGAATTTTTCAATATAGTCAATTTATATATATAAATTTATACAAGAATTCTACCCAAGTATTATAAGGAAACTTTTTTACTAAAGTATTCAAAGAGTGCTAAGGCTTCACATATGAAGCACTGAATATGTTCATTTCTAGGTTCTTTTGCCTTAATTTTTATTAAGGGAAAGTATCAAATATTACAGAAATAGAGTATCTTTTTTTTCTTTTCTTTTTACATGTATTTGTTATGTTTGGATAATTCTGAGTCTGAATAATTTGAATCTTGGCAGGTTGTCAATAGGGTGACTGGAAATTTCAAGCATGCAGCTCCTATTCTGCCAATCACTGAATTCTCAGACATACCCAGAAGAACACCAAAGAAACCATTGACAAGAGCTGAAGTAAATGCATAAAATTTAGATCGATGCTATCATTGATCTTTTAAAGAGGAAATTTTTTATATTTGTCTTTTGCAGTGGGAGGGAGCAGAGCTTTCGTAATTGGGTGGGGTTTGTGTATGTATAATATATGCATATATTTTAAAGACATACTTTTATTAGTGACAGTCAAAAGTAACTAATATAATATTATATGCTAATACTATCAGCTTGCTACTATGTGCTTCTTAAGTTCTACCTTTCAAGGGAGTATTCATTTTTGTGCTGCTTCTAATGTGTTCTCTTTATTATGGATGTGGGTTGATAGTGTTTCTGGGCTATTGGGGAGGCTATACTATCTTTCACTGAAAGGTCAAATAATGGGACTTTAAAGTGACTGTACGATGCTTGAATTGATTAACTCCTGTATAATTAAGCTTTAAAATACTAACTGCATGATGCATTATAATTTTAATGAATTTTCACCAAAGGTGGTTTTGATCTGGGCATAAAGGTAAATAGCAAAACAAGCAGGTAATTTAAAAAGTCATATGTTTTTTAAGTTAGGAAGATTGAATTGACTCTAGTTAATACATATACTAAAATTGTTAAGGATCCATGTTAATTTGATATCTTCTATATTTCCTTATTTATCTTATTACAAAATTCTTAACAGAAGAACAGTGTACTCTTAATAGTAATGGGAAATCTAGTGGGGGAACTTAACGCTGCCATATTAACTGTACTGCATTTTAGTTTGGGAGGGTTTGGGGATTTTGTTTCTGTTAACTTGCTTGAATGTGTGGCAGTCTCCAGCCCCCATTACCACATGAACAAATCTCCACAGTGAAGAAACTTGAAGAGAGTTTTGGAAGTGTATGGATACTTGGGCAATGATGGATATAGAAAGGGCAGTGATAAAAGCTAGAGCAGACTTAAATGCATTCTATTCTCTGAAATTTCTTTTTTAAAGTATGTTTTAATTGCACATTTACACTATTAACTTGTGGTTGTTTGTTTCTTATTAGGTGGGAGAAAAAACAGAGGAAAGAAGAATAGAAAGGGATATTCTTAAGGAAATGTTTCCCTTTGAAGCATCTACACCAACAGGAATTAGGTATTCAGATACATTAAAATGAGTATTAGTGTATTCTACTAGGGTATTTTTATCTATTTACTTATTTATTCCCACCTTTATTGAGAAGCAATTGACATAAAAGTTATATATATTTAGGATGTACAACATGATTAATATGCATCTACGGGAATTTTAATTTTTTATGTTTAATTGAAATATGGCTAGCTTATAAAATGGAAATTCTGATTTTTATTTCTTCATAAGGTTATTGTACCTGTGTTCTAAGTTACCAGTTCATATTCTTGAAAGTTGAGTCATTTCAGAATTAATTTTGATAAGATAAAGTATTATAAATAATATGCCTATTATCGAATTCTTTTTTCTAATTCCTAGTTTTTATATTAACTGAAACATTGAAGGAAGTAATTTTTTCCCTGAAAGTTTCCCTTTTCTAGTTGAAAAGGCTGTGTTCATAGAACTCCCGAATTATTTCCTGACTGAAAGAATCACCAAAGTACCTTATTTTTTCCCTCTTATCCTCTAAGTATATTGGCCCTGAAAGCCTTTAGGAAGACAAGTTTAGTGACTATTTATCAATGTTCTGAATATTTTTAATAGAATGAACATCCAGCATTTTAAATGGAAAATGATGTGCAGAAATTTTAAATAGGCTGACTGACCTCACTGACAGTTTCCTACTATTATCTCAAGGATTGTGTTTGAAATTAGGAAGTTGTAATGAGATTTTATGTTATGTACCAGAATCATGACTTTTATCTAAATTTACCTTTTTCTTCCTGCTTTTACTCCCAACAGTGCTAGTTGCCGCAGACCAATCAAAGGGGCTGCCGGCCGGCCGTTAGAACTCAGTGATTTCAGGATGGAGGAATCTTTTTCATCTAAGTATATTCCTAAATATGTTCCCTTGGCAGATGTCAAGTCAGAAAAGACAAAAAAGGGACGCTCTATTCCCATGTGGATAAAAATTTTGCTGTTTGTAATTGTGGCCATTTTTTTGTTTTTGGTCTATCAAGCTATGGAAACCAACCAAGGAAATCCATTCAGTAATTTTCTTTCTAATAACTCTGTAAAATCCAAGTGAGTAATATCTCTTTGGCACACTCAATTTGGTCTCCTTATTTTTTCTAATAACTGTATAAAAAAAAACTTGTGCATACTTATTGACTCAAGAACTAAAAATAATGTGATTTCACCTCAATAAATGTAGTATTCCATTGAAAAGCAAAGCAGGATATATAAATGGACTTCATTTAAGTGTTTTGGACTTTGGACTAGTAGGAGATCACCTCGTGCCATATAATAATCTTTTTTAGCTCTGGAACTTTTTTGTAGGCTTTATTTTTTTAATGTGGACATCTTATTTCACTTTTGAGAAAAATGTATATTGTTTTTGTGTATTTGGGAAACAAGAAGGGCAAAACATGGTAGTATAATGTGAAGCTACGCATTTAAATACTTTTGAATTCTTACAGAAAAGATTTTAAGAATTCTTTGCTGTATAAAAGCTTTATAGAGATATGTGAAACATGAAATTCAATAAGAAAAAAGTAACTTGAGTTGTGCTTTTTGTAGTTGCCACAGGCTTGATGTGTTTATGGGGGAACATACAGCAATAATCTCTTCTGTAACTTTTATTAATAGTTATTATTGTAGCCCTATTGTACTCACTTTTTAAAAAATTCCTAGTATCATGAATGTCCTACAGTAAGACCCATTTAAATGCTGTGGATATTTTAGCAGGGCTCTTTAGTGCAGCATATACATGTTTTAGAGACTGTTAGCTGGCCGTACATGTTTTTAGAAACTGTTTAGCTAGCTATAAGGCTGTAATTGGAAACCTATACTTTTTATTTACAGTGAAACATTGTCAGTCCAAATATTTTTCAGATAAATGTGTGTCGGTTTAGAGGTTAGAAACTTCAAACACTGGTCTTAGGTTCCATTTGGGTTCATTATTGTATTGTCTTCTGTTAACCTAAAACAAAATTTGCCAGATATTTTTTGCCCAATATTTTCCAACAGATTTTGATTTATGTGCAAAAAGTACTTACTTTTAAATTACATAGTAAAGTTTCCTTAGATACAAAGTAGTTAAAACATAAATTTGTAAACTCTGAATACGAAGCGGGCATTATGATTTTTGTATACTCTTGAAATGGTTAACTTATCTTTGTGGTTGATTTATTTTTTAGCTAAAACTTACCTCATATAAAACTTAGTTAAGTAAAGTAGTAGGTAATTGAAATTTTAGTAGAATCAAGTAAAACAAAAATTGAAATTTATTCATTTGAATTTCAACTTCACAGTCATCGACCATAAAGCACACTAAAGATGTAAGTTATTTCAAATATCATCTGGATTAAAAAGATACTTTTTAAAAAGCAAAAAAGCTTAATATGTATATTTAGACCAGCACACAATTTTGATTTGATTAGCTGTGTTCTGATATTTAGCTTTTAAATATTTTGTAAACATTTTTCACTTACTTTGCAATCAGTCAGAAACATTTGGTAGATCTGGTCCCACATGGGAATGGAAAACTTACTTGTGGATCAGAAATGCTTGCCTCTCTGAGTAAAAGTGTTTCTTTGAGATGAGCCACAGAGGGGGCACATTTTACTCATCTTTTCTACAATACAGTAATAGCAGTCTACGTTTTCCTTCTTTCTAAACTTTGCTTCCCATGTAGTTTTCAATCTCTTTATTATTAGAAATTGTGAGAAACTACATTTAATGATTAAAAATATGGGAAGATAATCAAACTTACATGTGTGTAAGATCAATTTTTTAATAGGGAAGGTATGGTCCAAAAAAGGTAGGACCACGTAAAATACATAGTCTTTCCTTTTTTTTTTTTTTTAAACGTGTACTTGGTCTTTTGTCTGTGTCTGTTTTATTCCACTAGAATAAATGTGTCCTTGATGTGAATGCAAAGCATTTCTTCCTGATTAAATTGTAGATGTAGACTTTACAATATAATTCAATAATAAAAAAGTAATTAACCTCTAGTTTTGTCATTGTAATAAATGCTTTTTAGATAGCACAAACTATAAGATGCCTGATAACATTTCTCATGTGATATATATGGATTGTTGGGTTTTAGTTCTCGTTTCAATTTACTCCCTTATGTTTTGCTTCTAATCATTTCATAATCAGCTCCTCATTTGCTCACTGGTAAGCAGTGTATAGCCATTATACTCAGAATGATAGAGGGAGGGTTCCAGAGGCACCTCTCCAACTCTGCAATATAGTGATACAGTACAATATAATATACTTTCCTCAGTACTTCTCTCTGACACTGATTGTTAGTCTTGCTTTGAGATTAAGCAAAGATGTTGCCAAGGTGCATTTATCATGGAGCCATGTTCATAAGATGAAAGTACATTTCTCTCTCCATCATTCATGTGTTCCCCAAAGGTGATTTTATTTAAATTAGTGATTTTTAAAGTTATATATATATATATATATATATATATATATACACACACATAGATAATTAATGAGCACATAGCATAAAGGCTTACCATGCTTACTGCATGCATACCATGCTACATACTGCTTTATGAACTTGATAGGTATTGACTTAGTCCTTGTGGTAATCCTATGAAGTAGGTATTTTCTTACTCTCTCATTACAAATGAAGAAATTAATGCTCAGCAGGGTTAAGAAATTTTGCTGAAGTTTGCACAACTGGGATGTGATTACATACGATATTGGTCTAATTACATATAATACGGCAGAGGGGACATGAAAGACTAACACTTCACATAACATGCTGTGTACCAGTTCTCTTGTTCAGCCTTGCTCCTACAGTTTTGGTGCCTCTAAGTTGCAGACCTCGTTAGGAGTTCTTTAAGGTCCACTTCTAGTTTTAATCTTTTTCTGTAGCCATTTAAGTTTCATTCCCTTTTACTTTTTTAAAAAATAAATTTGACAATACATTATATAAATTTAATGTGTATGTGTTACTTTGATACATTTATATATTGTAATATGATTGCTATTGTAGTGATTTATCACATTACATCATTATGGTGCAGTATTGTTGTTTATACCAAGCATTCTTCATAAATAATAGAATCTCTCTTCAAAGTCCAAATTTTGCTGAAAATTATTTTTAGCGTGGCATAATCATAGTACCTTAAAATACATTAATCAGTATCACCTTATCCTACCATGAATTGTATACCAACTTTTAATTGTGCTTTTTCTCCTTAAATTTAAAACAAAATCGTAGGCTCCTAGCTGGCTCAGTTGGAATTGCGTGTGACTCTTGATCTCAGGGTTGTGAGCTCAAGCTCCATGTTGAGTGTGCAGTTTACTTAGAATAAATAAACTTAAAAAAATGTTTAAATAAAAGACTTCAAAATAACTCTTGTGATTAAACTATACTAATTTCCTTACATATACTATTTTCTGATTTATATTTATTTGTACACCTTGCTTTTTTTTTAAACTTTCATTTATTTTGAGAGAGAGAGAAAGCATGAAGGGGAAGGCAGAGAAAGGAGAGAGAGGCTCCAGCACGGCCCCACACTAATACTGTGGGCTCAAGCACTACCCATGACCTGAGCCAAAGTCCAACACTTAATCAATACTGAGCCACCCAGACACCCCTTCTGTCTTTTTTTATTTTTAAGTTTATATCTTTGTTTTAGAGAGGGATGGAGGGGAGAGAGGGAATCCCAAACAGGCTCTGCACCATCAGTGTGGACCAGCATGGGGCTCATACGAATGAACTGAGAGATCATGACCTGAACCAAAGTAAGACTCTTAACCTTAGCCTGAACCACCCAAGCGCCTACATTTTCTTTTCTTTTTTAAATTGTTTAATTATTTATTGTTTATTATTTCTAAGAGCATAAGTGGGGGAGGAACAGAGAGAGAGAGGTGGGGAGACAACAGAATCTGAAGCAAGGTCTAGGCTCTGAGCTATTAGCACAGAATCTGATATACAACTCAAACCCATAAGCTGCAAGATCATGACCTGAGCCAACTTGAGATTGGGATGCTTAATCGACTGAGCCACCCAAGTGCCCCAATTTTTTTTTTTATGTTTTTTATTTATTTTTGAGAGACAGAGACAGTGGGAAGAGGGGAGGGCCAGAGAGAGAGGGAGATACAGAATCAAGCAGGCCCCAGGCTCTGAGCTAGCTGTCAGCACAGAGCCCGATGCGGGGCTCGAACCCACGAACCATGAGATCATGACCTGAGCTGAAGCTGGTCGCTTAACCGACTGAGCCTCCCCGGCGCCCCCCAATATTTTGTTTTCAGAGGAGGAGGGGAGGAGCAGAGAGTGGGAGACACAATCTAAAGCAGGCTCCAGGCTCTGAGCTGTCATAAGAAAGTAAGTAAATAAATAATAAATAAACTTTTAAAAGATCAGTGTACTCTTAAGTCCTTTCACCGATCCCCTAGCCACCTCCCCTCTGGGAACCATCTGTTTGTTCTCTGTGGTTAAGAGTCTGTTTTTTGGTTTGTTTTTCCCTTGTTCATTTCTTTTCCTAAATTCCACATATGAATGAAATCATATGGTATTTCTCTTTGACTTTCACTTAGCATTTCTTGACATTCATTTTTCACATTTTTGACTTTCACATGGTATTATACTCTAGATTCATCCATGTTGCAAATGATAAAATTTCATTCTTTTCCATAGTTGACTAATATTCCATATCTTTATCCATTCATATATCAGTGGACACTTGGGCTTTTTCCATAATTTGACTATTGTGAGTAATGTGGTTCTGAGTAATGTGGGCTGCTGGGTGGCTCAGTCGGTTAAGTGTCCAACTTTTGATTTCAGCCCAGGTCATGGTCGTCATTGGGCCCCACATCAGGTTCTATGCTGAGTGTGGAGCCTGCTTCAGTTTCTTTCCCTCTGCCCTTTAAGTTTGTGTATTTGCTTGTTTATTTAGCAAATAAACTAGCAGGGGAGGAGTGGAGGGAGAGAGAATCCCAAGCAGGCTTTCCACTGTCAGTGCAGCCCCACCTGGGGCTCAAACTCATGAACCCATCAACTCAGATCATAGTGATCTAAGGTGAAATCAAGAGTTGGACACTCAACCAACTGAGCCACTCAGGCACCCCCAATTGAGTTTTTAATTTAGCCATTCTGACAGGTGTGAAGTGATATCTCATTGTGGTTTGGGAAGCATTTCCATGATAATGAGTGATGTTGAGTATCTTTGCATGTGTCTGTTGTCTTTGAAGAGATGTCTGTTCATGTCTTCTGCCTATTTTTAATTAGATTATTTGGGTGGGTTTTTTTTGTAACGAGTTGTATGAGTTCTTCATATATTTTGGATACTGAACCTTTGCTAGTTAATATCATTTGCAAATATCTTCTTCTACTCAGTAGCTTGTCTTTTAGTTTTGTTGACTGTTTCTTTTGTTGTGCAGAGCTTTTTATTTTGATGTAGTCCCAATAGTTTATTTTTGCTTTTGTTTCCCTTGCCTCAGGAGACATCTAGAAAAATATTGCTGTAGCTGATGTCAGAGAAATTACTGCTTGTGTTCTCTCCTAGGACTTTTATGGCTTCAGGTTTCACAGTTAGGACCCTAATCCATTTTGGGTTTATTTTTATGTACAGTATAAGAAAGTGGTCCAGTTTTATTCTTTTGCATGTAGCTGTCCAGTTTTCCCAGCACTATTTGTTGGAGACTTTTTCCCATTGCATATTCTTGCCTTTTTTGTTGAAGATTTTCTATTTTCTTAATCTGTTTTCTATTTTCCTACTGTTTTTTGAAATATAGTGTCTTTGACATCTCACTTCTTTCCCATTTTCCATCATTGTAAACATTCTTAACTCCCCTTCAGTAATAGAGTCTCAGCAGGAAAGGGCTATGTGATGTCTTTCACCTTCAGTTAGCAGTCATTGAGTGCTTTTCAGAGTTTATGTACCATCCTCTCCCCAAAGACAGGAAGAAAGTAGAGAAGGAGACCCCGGATTTTGAGAGCAGAGTGACTCCCAGTAGATAAATTCTGTTTTGTTCTGGCATAGAATCATTAATTTAACTGACATTTGATGTTATTTATGCTATATTCACAGTGTTTTTAAACTGGTTGTAAAATTTTATCACCTACTTCAACAAATATATTTATTTGATGCCTCTGTGCCGAGTATAATTTTTGGCAGTGCAGGATGCAGTTTTAGAAATATCTTTGAACTTGTCTTAGGCATTCTTATGAGAAATAGTTTTGTTTGTTTCTAACCTTTTGTTTGTTTTTTTGAGAGACAGAGATAACATGAGTAGGGGAGGAGCAGAGAGAGAGAGAGGGAGACACATAATCTGAAGCAACTCCAGGCTCTGACGTGTCAGCACAGAGCCTGATGCAGGGCTCAAACTCACAAACTGCAAGGTCATGACCTGAGCTGAAGTTGGAAGCTTAACCGACTGAGCCAGCCTGGTACCTCTAGAAGTGGTTTTAAAAACAGAAGAAAAAAACATTCGACTATTTCATTCACTAATAGCAATATATATTTATCAGCAGTTTAAATATTGTTGCCTTTTTTTTTTTTTACCTTATTGAGAGAAGTTAGTAAGGTTTAACCCTTGAAAGTCAAAGAACCAAAAATCTGTCAGAACTTGTTGGGAATAAATTATGAAAATACAATTATTTTTTTAAATTGTTTTTAATGTTTGTTTTTTGAGAGAAGACAGAGACTGAGACTGAGCACAAGGGTGGTAGGGCAGAGAGAGGGAGACACAGAATCCAAAGCAGGCTCCAGGCGCTGAGATAGCAGCACAGAGGTCGATACGGGGCTTGAACTCACAGACTGCGAGATCATGACCTGAGCTGAAATTGGGAGCTTAACCGACTGAGCCACCCAGGCGCCCCTGGAAAATACAATTCTAACCAAACTTTGGTTTTCTACTAAACCACTATGGACTTTATTGTCCAGGATTTAACACACTGATCTTGTCACTGAATAATTTGAAATTACGAGGCAGCATAAAATGTCTTATTTGTCTTAGTAACAAATTAATTTATCATAGCTATGGTTTAATTAGAAGAAATAAGTTGTATGTAACGTCAAGACTTAGCAACTTAAAGCAATTTTTGCCATTTGTATGAGTCAGAAATCAGGGAGTGACTTGGCTGTGTGGTTTGATGACTTTGTAGTTAAACTATCAATCAGAGCTGCAGTATCCTCTGAAAGCTTGATGAAGACAGAATCCTATTTAAGCTCACAGGCTAGCCCTTGAGGTTCCTTACTGAGTTCCTGCAGCTGGTGAGTGGAGGCATCGTAGGTTACCCGAGTGTCCTCATGACGTGACAGCTGGCTTCTCCCAGAGCAATCCAAGAGAGAAAGTGCACCCATGATTGAAGCCACAGTATTTATATAACTTAGTCTTGGAAATGACACACCATCACTTTTTTCTATATATTCTATTGGTCTTACAGAGAACTTACAATGGAGAAAGTATTACAAAAGAGTGAGTACCAACCAAGAGGCAGGGATGATTGGGGTTCATCTTGTATGGTTTGGCTGCCACAGCTGTCTTAAACTGGCAGGTTATGTGGATGTTTAATTTGGCCATGCTGTGCCATTTAGAGACTTAAATATTGCTTTGGAATTTATGTGGATGTTTTCTTTGTTCACTCTCATATGTTCACCATATGAAATCAATTCCAAAAATTGATAATATAAAATTGAATGAAGAGCAGTGAGGCTGGAGAGAGAAGTAGATTTATCTTTCAGAGGTAAATTCAATAGACTTGATTAATAAGATGCCCAGAGAGAACTAAAATTACCTAGAAATATTTTATTTGGTTGGCCTAGTGGAAGGTGGTGCCAGTCGCTGGAAGAATTATAACAGAAGACTAAATATGGGAAGAAGAAGATAGACTTTGGGTTTGAATACATTGGATTTGATAACCTATGAGAAATGCTAGCACCTAATAATACTTAACACACAGTAAGCACTTAGATACTATAGGAATAAATCTAGATGGAAAACATCTCTTGGCAGTTAGGATCTGAAGCTTAGAGAAATTAGGAATAGTTGGGGGTCCATAAAAAGCGGTAAATTCCAAGTGATGGGACTATATGATATCCACAGATTTGGAAGTATGAAAGGATGAATATCCATATTTAAGGCATGGAATGAATGATGAAGACCAGGACCATGCAGCTGTCACTGGAAAGAGCATTTTTTTAAATTTATTTAAATCCAAGTTAGTTAACATATAATGTAATAATGGTTTCAAGAGAATTTAGTGATTCATCACTTATATAATATCACCCATTGCTCATCCCAACAAGTGCCCTCCTTGATGCCCCTCACTCATTTAGCTCATCCCCCCACCCAACACCCCTCCAACAACATTCAGTTTGATTTTAGAGTCTGAAGAGAGCAATTTAAGAGTAGTCCATTGTTATGCTGAGTAAATATGGCCAAAGAAATGATGTCTACTAAATTTACCATCTGATAACTTTGGTGAAAATTTCAGTGTTCTGGCAGGGGCAGAAGTGTAGGTAGTTCTAAGAATTGTGGACAGCGGCTTGAGACTTGGCAATATGTTAAAGAAGTGCTTTGGTTTGTGCCTAAAATGAGACTATAAAGCCCCACACAGTTCAAGAAATAGTATTACCAATCCTCCAGATTCTTCTCCCTTCTAGCTTTCCATACCTCCCCAACATCCCACTATAGTAGCCACTGTGCTAACAACATGGATTTTTTGAGTTGCTTTGTAAATAAAGTCATGCATTAATTATATGTACTCCTTTGGGTTTCACGAACATTGTGAGATTAGTCCATATAATTATATGTAGTGGTAGGTTGTTTACTGTTATTGTTACGTTGTATTTCATTATATGGATATAGTATAATTTACCCATTTAATGGGTATTTGGGTTATTCCAAGGCTTTGGCTATTACCATAAAATGCTGCTATGAACATTTCTTTGTGCCCTTTGGTGGGCACATATATATGTATTTCTGTCTATTGGGTTATAGAGTCTGCTTATATGCCAGTAACAGCTCTCATATTGATTTGTAGTTCTTAAATACTTTGGATACTAGCCCTTTGTCATCATACCGGATTCTAGTCAGGAGGCAGAAATGACACCAGTTATTTTAACAAAAATAATTTAAAGAATTATTAACCAGGGGCACCTGGGTATCTCAGCAGAGTGTGTGATTCTTGCTCTCAGGATTGTGAGTTTAAGCCTTACATTGGGGACAAATTACTTAAACAAAACAAAACTGTTAACCAGTCATAAAATTATTGCTAGGTAACTGAAAAAGTAACAAATTTTAAGATAATATGGATATAGCAATTGCAGCAGAAATATTTGTATCACTTCATAATTTGTTCACACATTTCTGTCAGTGAAAGGATTTTTAAAAATAATTATAGAGGAGGCACCTGGGTGGCTCAGTTTAACATCTGACTCTTGATTTCAGCTCAGGTCATGATTTCATGGTTTGTGGGATCAAACCCCATGTCAGGTTCCATGCTGAGTATAGAGCCTGCTTGGGAGTCACTCTCTCCCTATCTGCCCCTCCCTTGCTCACTCACGTGCTCTCTCTCTCAAAATAAGTAAACTTTTTTTTAATAAATATAGGGATATAGTCAGTGATACTGTAGTAGTGTTGTATGCTGACAGACAGTAGCCACACTTGAGTTAGCATATGGACTTGTGCTGTACACCTAGACCTAATGTAACATTTTGTGTCAGCTACAAAAAAAAAAAAATGCCTAGAAGAAAGTTCCCCAGTGGAATTTCAGATACAATAAAATATTTTCTCACCCAAGCATCAACAGAACCACATAGGATTGTGTTCAGCACATCACAACGCCTTTTAATACTTCAGTTAGAGTAGTTGAAAGTATTCGCAAATACAAACCCAGAGATGCAGTGTATTTTTATGTTTCTGAACTTCAGTTGGCTGGTCCTATACCCCCATTATGCTATTTCAGTAAATACAAGCTAATCACTGCCAAGTAGAAAAATAAAACAGAGAAATAAGATCTCTGCATAGGAAAAATCCCTAACTCCTATTATGCACAAAAAATTAATTTGAGGTGGATCATTGACCTAAATGTAGAAGCTTCTAAAAGAAAACGGAAACATTGTGACCCTAGAGTTGGCAAACATTTTTAAAATAGAATCCAAAAAGCACTGACCAGTTGATAAATTGGATATCATACTAAGAAGTATAAATCAAAAGACATTCCTAAAAAGTAAACAAAAGAATGGCAGAAGATATTCTGGATACGGGTTTTAAAGTCTCACAAATCAGTAAGAGAAAGACAACCCAAATGAAAACTAACAAAAACCTGAAAATCTTTTTAAAAAAGGAATATCCAAATAAGCATCTGAAAATGTTGAAGGCTGACAAGGTCAAGTGTGAGACAGCTAATGGAGCAGCTAGAACTGCAGCACAATGACTGGCCTACTATCTGGTAGCACTGTACAATGCTAAATGATGTAGCAATTCAGAGCTGAAAGTTTCCTCCGTGGACTGTGCACAGTTCCTGCAGGCGCTTTTCTAGCCTGTACACTCCTCCCTGGATACTACTCTGGTTTAGGTGCGGATAATCTCCAACCCTAGTTGTTCTGACAGGACTCTGCTCAGGGCTGCCTGGAATCTGGTCTCCTTGGAGCTAAAGCTGTTCTGGCAGAAGCTGAGGGTCACTGATGTCTTCAGGCCCCTCATGAGTGAGGCAAACTAAAGCATTGTGGGCCCTCAGAGTTCCCTACAGCATCAGCCATGTCCTCTGGATCAGGGGCTGGGGCCTGGGCATGGCCTGTGCTGGGGGCTGTGGTATTCTCTCTCCTGATTGCACTTGCTGCCAAGTGCCACCTCAGCTACCAGCACTGTCTGCTGCTCAGGACAGGAAACGGGGTCTGCCCGGAGAGGAGGATGATGGCTTCATTGAGGACAATTAGATTCAGCTTGGGGCTAGGGGACAGGGTAGCAGGGACCACTTCTCCTTCTGATCCCTGATCTTTGGACACCCCATGTACCCAAGCCTGACAGCTTGAGGATAGTGGATACTACATAAGGGCCACGAGCCTCAGGGACAGAGGTATCTAGGGCTTCAGGGCTAACTAGGGCAGGGCAATCTTCCCTTCCCTGACACTAGCTAATAAAGTGACAGACCTCTTTCTCAGTAACCCTCAGTGGCTCCTTGCTGTTCTCAGGACAACTACCAAGGCCCGGCTAGGGAAATAAGGCCTCTATCAGCCTCTTGGTTCCCTTTCCTGAGTTTCCCAACTTCATTCCCTACTAAACTTCATGGTGTTTCTCCATGCACTTTTTGTTCATACTCTCTTCCCAGCCTGTACTGCCCTTCTGTTCTCGCAAGTCCTCTATGACAGTGATGAAAATTTATGACCAATAGACCCCTTACAGCCCACCTACCTGCCAGCATTTCAGATGTGCCCAGATAACATTTTAGCAGGTGAAAACCAGTGTGCCAAGTTTCTTACTGAAATTTTTTCCTATCAGTAAAGTGAACAATCTAAATGGTTATACTGTATTATTACATTTTTCACAGGTATTAATCTATTTTTGAAAACAATCTATTTTCATTTAAAAATTTTTTAATGTTTATTTTTTAATTTGAGAGAGAGAGAGAGACAGAGCACGAATCGGGGAGAGGCAGAGAGAGAGGGAGACACAGAATCTGAAATAGGCTCCAGGCTCCATGCTCCAGGCTCCAAGCTGCTGTCAGCACAAAGCCAGATATGGGGCCTGAACTCACAAACCATGAGATCATGACCTCAGCCAAAGTCAGACACTTTAACTGACTGAGCCACCCAGGCACCCCCAATCTATTTTTATTTTTAAATGAAAGAAAAAATTAAAAAAAAATAAACGATGTAGCAATTCCATTCAGGTATTTCCCATGAAGCATGAAAACATCCACCAAAAAATACTAGCTTCATTAGTAAATGTTTGTAATCATTGTTATTTATAATATCTCCCCTAAGAACACAGTTTACATGTCCATCAATAGAGAATAGGTAAATGTAGAATACGCATAGCAGACTACCAGATAGCAATAAGCAATCTACAGTTTCATGTAACAGTGTGGATGAATGGCCCAGACAGAATGGTGAATAGAACAAGCCTGGGACTCCTTAATATATGAATGGTTAAACCATCCATACCATGGACTCTTTGGCAATAAAAAGATACAGACTATTGCAACAATTTGTGTGGAACTCAAGAGATCGTGCTGAGTGAAAAGCCAATCTCAAAAGGTCTTATATTGTGTGATTCAATTTATATAACTCTATAAATACTGAATTGTAGAGATAGAAACGAGGTTAGTAGTCACCCAGTGTCAGGGAGACTGCTGGGGGAGAGCGGGTGAGTGTGACTGAAGGCTCCAGGGAGGGATCTGTGGTGACAGAGTACCAGTGCGTCCTGACTGCAGTGGTGAGACTACACAGCTACACGTGTGATCAGGTGTTCTCAGTGGGCACTTGTGTGTTGTTTTTTATGAACTATTTTTTAAAAATCTTTTGCCCACTTGGGGGGTTGTTTTCTTATTGAGTTGTAAGAGCTGTTTATGTATTCTTATTTTTTATAGGATTACCTTTTTTTTTGTTTGTTTTATTTATTTGAGATACAGAGCATGAGCAGGGGAGGGGCAGAGAGAGAGAGAGAGAGACAGAATCTGAAACAGGCTCCAGTCTCTGAGCTGTCAGCACAGAACTCGATGCAGGGCTTGAAGCCACGAACCGTGAGATCATGACCTGAGCTGAAGTCGGACGTTTAACTGACTGAGCCGTCTAGGCGCCTCTATTTATGTATTCTTAATGCTTCCCTATGTTGTTTAAGCAACTAAGCTTTATATTTCTTTTACTGTCACAGTTAATAACCGATATGTACAGAAGACCTCATACAACAAAGACAGAATAAATGTTGCATTAATTTTCTATTGCTACCATAACAAATTGCCACAAATTTCACAATGTAAAACAATAGCTATTTAGTGGTGCGTAGCTGGCTCAGTTGGTCAAGCATGTGACTCTTGATCTCAGGTCATGAGTTCAAGCCCCACATTGGATGTAGAGATTATTTAAACAAAAATAGCCATTTATTATTTCACAGTTTTCCATGAGTCAGAAGTATAGGCATAGGCTGAGTTCTCTGCTTAGGGTCTCAGAACACCAAAATCATGGATTCAGTAGGGGAAGGCTCTGGGGAAGAATCCACATCCAAATGCAAAATTGTGGCAGAATTCAATTTCTTCTGTTTACAACCTGGTCCCTCTTCATCCTCAAGCCAGCAAAGACTGCTGAGTCTTCACATTTTGACTCCGTCTTGTTCTGCTTTTAAGGGTTCATGTGATGATAGGCCTATTTGGATAAATCAAGATAATCTCCCTATTTTAATAATTACATCTTCAAAGTCCCTTTGTCATATAATGTAACATTCACAAATTAACACGAGGAGGTGAAGGTATTGGGAGTTAAATTCTGACTATTGCACATGTTCTTTTCAACTGGAATGGAACATTAATCAAAACTGTATGCTGGACTATAAAACAACCTCAAAATTTTAAAAGACTGAAGGATTTTGTAGCATATTCTCTGACTACAGTGCATTTGAGCTAAAAATAAAAATAGAACAATACTGAGAAAATCTGTTATTGAAAATTAAACAATGCACTTTCAAACAACTTACGATTCAAAAAAGGATACAAAAGAAATTAGAAAATATTTTCACCCGAGTGATACTAAAGATATAACTAGGAAAACTTGTGAGGTGTAAAATCAGTGATTAGGTAAAATTTTGAAAGATTTCCATTTGAAACCAAAAGTAAGACAATGTCTACCATCATTATAAGAAATGCCTGGTTTTTGCTCATTTTTCTATTGGTTGCTTTTTTAATTTATTTTTTTTAAAGACTAAAATCTTGCCATTTGTAACAAGATGGATGGGTGTAGAAAGTCTAATGCTAAGTGAAATAGTCAGAGAAAGACAAATACCATATGGTTTCATTCAATGTGGAATTTAAGAAACAAAACAACTGGGGGCAGCTGGCTGGCTCAGTTGGTAGCGCATCCGGCTCTTAATCTCAGGGTCATGAGTTTGATCCCCACGTTAGACAGGGAGCCTACTTTAAAACACAAACAAAGAAACAAATGAAGAAAGGGGAAAAAGAAAACCAAGAAACGGACTCTTAACCCTAGAGAACAAACAGATGGTTTGGGAGGTGGGAGGGTTATGGGATTAAAGAGTATACTAATCATGATGAGTACTGAGTAATGAATGTATAGAATTGTTGGATCACTATATTGTATACCTGAAACAAATATGACAGTTAACTATACTGGCATTAAACTTAAAATTAGGGGCACCTGGTTGGCTCAGGTGGTTAAGCGTCTGACTTTTGCTCAGGTCATAATCTCCCATCCATGAGTTCGAGACCCACGTTAGGCTCTGTGCTGACAGCTTGGAGGCTGGAGCCTGCTTCAGTTTCTGTGTCTCCCTCTCTCTCTGCCCCTCCCCCACTCATTATCTGTCTCTCTCAAAAATAAAACATTTTTAAAACTTAATAAAATTAAAACAATATGTAATAAGTGTTGGTGAGGATTTGGAGAAGTTGGGACCCTTGTATACTATTGGTAGTAATGTAAAATGGTACAGCCTCTACAGAAGAGTATGGATATTCCTCATAAAGTTAAAAATAGAATTAACCATATGATCTAGACACCTTTGGATACATATTGAAAAGAATTGAAAGCAGGATCTTGAAAAGATATATGCACACTCATGTTCAGAACAGCATTATTCACAATAGCTTTGAGAAGGAGGCAACCCAAATATCCAGATGAATAGATCAATAAAATGTGATATACATACAGTGGAATATTATTCGACCTTGGGAAGTCCAGAAATCCCATCACATTGTACAAAGTAAAGTAAGCCAGTCACCAAAAGACAAATACTATATGATTTCACTTATATGAGGTATCTGAAGTAGCCAAATTCATAGAAACAGAAAGTAGAATGTTGGTTATAGAGGTTGCTTGGGGGAGAGGGTAATGAAGAGTTGCTTAACAGAGACAGAATTTTGCAAGACGAAACAGTTTTGAAGATGTATTGCGCAACAATGTGAATATATCTAAAACTACAGAACTGTACATTTAAAAATGGCTGAGGCGCGCCTGGGTGGGCTCAGTTGGTTAACCATCTGACTTTGGCTCAGGTCATGATCTCACAATTTGTGAGTTTGAGCCCTGCATAGGGCTTTCTGTTGTCAGCACGGAGCCGGCTTCAGATCCTCTCAAAAACATAAAACCCTCTCAAAAACATAAAAATAAAACATTTTTAAAAAAATAAAGTTTTAAAAGTACTACTTCTTATGTTTTAAAAAACTAAAATTAAAATTTAAAAAGATCACATATAGGTGGGGGTTTTTTACCTTTACAATTAAGAATTCAAATATTTTTAATGTTTTATTTATTTTTGAGAGGGAGAGAGAGAGCATGAGCAGGGAAGGGTCGGAGGGAGACACACACACAGAATCCGAAGACAGGCTCCAGGCTCTGAGCTAGCTGTCAGCACAAAGCCTGATGCGGGGCTCGAATCCATGAACCAGGACATCAATGACCGACCTGAGCCAAAGCCAGATGCTCAACAGACTGAACCACCCAGGTGCCCCAAGAATTCTGAATAAACTAAGTCAGTTATGTCTGAATGAATTTTGAAACTGTGTCCTAAGTGGGGGCAAGCATAGAAGATGTTATTATATATTCTCATAGTTATTTTGTGCTAATTGTGCAATTTTTGTTCTAATTGCAAATGGTATACCATGTTTTCAAGGTTTAGCTGGTTTTGTGAGTTATTTTTATTGTGGTCCAAAAATCATGAGCTCATAATCCCGTGTCTTTTTAAACCTGTTGCTCCTTATAATTTCTACTACGCAATCATCTTAAAAGATACAGGAAAACCTGTACAATAAAATTCAATGCCCACTCATTATTTGAAAAACAAAAATCAGCTGGGCGGCTCAATCATTTAAGCATTCAACTCTAGATTTCAGCTCAGGTCAACTCACATTTTGTGAGTTCAAGCCCTGCATCAGTCTCTGCCCTCACAGTGTGGAACCTGCTTGGGATTCTCTCTCTACCTCTCTCTGCCTCTAGCAATAGAAGGGAGGGTCCTTAACTGATAAAGTTTAACAGTTAACTATCAAAAGCCTGCAAAAACCCACAGTCATGTATTACACATAACAGTAAAACAACAGGAACTAAAAATTAGTTTCTAAATAGTTTCTTTAGGAACTAAATAAGAATGCTTACTGTCATCCCTACTTATTTATCTCTAGGAAAGCAGATTAAATCCTCATTTAGCCCCTGAGAAAACTACACCCCAAACAGAGTAAGTAATTCTCAAGAGGCCACACAGCTATTAGTCAAGACTGAAGTTGTGAATGCAAATCTGACCAAAGGGGTTATATTTTTACTTGTGATAACAACAAAGGAATGTTCAACCAGGCACAACAAAGTAACTCCAAACATCCAGACTCAATTCCGTAGTTAAGTGAGGATTTGGTGGATAGTTAGACTACTCGAATGAGGGCTGCCATTACCAGACAACAGAGCAAGTCCAGTCTTCTCTTTGCTTAAGGGGCCAGGAGGGCTTCAAGGGAAGTTCGTTCAGTTAAATTGGATTGGAGACATAACACTAAAGTATTTTTTTTTTCAGGTATCATAGTAACAGTGACACTCTTCCTAAGACTATTTTAAATAAATATGGCATTATCAGTAAATAGTCACTTATGGCTCATTTTGTCTTTATAAACAAATCACTTTGGAGCTATTTGGGCCTCTTTATCATATTAAATAAAATGTTAATAGTGCCAAGGCATACATCGATTACTGTCTGTTACTCCTTTATTAGTCACTCGGGTGATTTCTCACAAGTTTCTCAACATTCTACAAATATAATTTTTAATATTTTTTTTATTTTTAAGTAATCTCTACACCCAACATGGGGTTCAATCTCACAACTCCCAGATCAAGAGTCACAAGCTCCACTGACTAAGCCAGCC
This sequence comes from Suricata suricatta, assembly GCF_006229205.1. Classification (NCBI taxonomy): domain Eukaryota; kingdom Metazoa; phylum Chordata; class Mammalia; order Carnivora; family Herpestidae; genus Suricata; species Suricata suricatta. Next base: position 21,737,950 of record NC_043709.1, on the reverse strand, counting down.
AGGAGCCCCTACAAATAGAATTTTTGTTGAATGTACAGAGGTCTCTTTTATATTTTCCTATTACAATATCTTGAATGAGGCAGCTTTGAACTGAACAGCTCTTAATAATTTAAACATTGGGGCGCCTGAGTGGCTCAGTCGGGTAAGCATCCGGCTTCGGATCTCACGTTCGTGGGTTCTAGCCCCGC
>NC_043709.1:21736125-21737662 GCF_006229205.1 Suricata suricatta | reverse complement strand
AAAAAAACGTTTTAAATAATTTAAACATTAACAGATGGATTAAAACTTCTTTAGGAGCGCCTGAGTGGCTCAGTCGGTTGAGCATCTGACTTCAGGTCAGGTCATGATCTCACGTTGGTGGGTTCGAGCCTCGCTTTGGGCTCTGTGCAGAATGCTTGCTCAGAGCCTGGAGCCTGCTTCAGATTCTTTGTCTCCTTCTCTCTCTGATCCTTCCCGCTCATGCTCTGTCTCACTCTAACTCTAAAAAAAAAAGAAATGTAAAAAAATTTTTATTGAAAAATTTATTAAAATTACATTTTATTTAAAAATGTAAAATTTTTTACTTTAATTTTTTCTAACAAACTGTAAATTTTACAGTAAATTTGTAAAACAATCAAACATAACTTTAAGACCTACTGTAGTAAATTCTAGTCCAGCTACAGTATGTGCCATGAGAACCCTAAGAAATTCCACATTTTGTGCTATAATCTAAAAAATGATAATAAGGATTAATAAGTAGACTTTTTTTAGGCTGTTACCTTCAAGACTTTAAAAATAGTGCCTAGTCATATGGCTACAGGCTACCATATGGGAAATACCCAAGTCTAAGCAACTTTACAAGAAGGGCACACTAGATGTCGCTGTGGAACTCACTGTAGTTTGTAATACAGGTCCCTGCCCAGCCCCCACCCCACCCCCGTCCACTCCCAACCCCATCCAAAAGTATTCCTATCAAACCTTTCATAAACTGATACGGCTTAAAGTGAAGAAGCAATTATCATTTTGTAAAAACAAAAATCCTCTTTGAATTTCTTTGGTTAGGGAAAAACAGGTGTAAATACAGTTCTTTTCTAAAAGCAAAGTGGCCTTAAAGCAAACTTTTGGGTAGAGGGGGAAACCTGTATTTCTTACTATTGGAGAACTTTACTAAGTGGACTCTGTGACTTGTAAGTAACACTTAGAATGTTGAGTTGCTAGGGGTTCCTGGCTGGCTCAGTTGGTAGACCATGTGACTCTTGATCTCTGGGTTATAAATTTGTCTTACATTGGGTGTAGAGATTACTTAAAAATAAGGTCTTAAAAACAATGTTGAGTTGCTCTTATTCACTGCTGGATTAAAAATGCATTGGGTCGGGGCACCTGGGTGGCTCAGTTGGTTAAGTGTCCGGCTTTGGCTCAGGTCATGATCTCACGGCTTGTGAGTTCGAGCCCCACATCGGGCTCTGTGCTGACAGCTAGCTCAGAGCCTGGAGCAAGCTTTGGATTCTGTGTCTCCTTCTCTCTCTGACTCTCCTCTGCTTGCACTATCTCTCGCAAAAATAAATAAAAACACACTTTAAAATGCATTGGGGAGTTCCTGGCTGGCTTAATCAGTAGAGTGTGCAAGTCTTGATTTTGGGATTGTGAGTTTGAGCCTCACCTATGGCATGCAGTTTACTTAAAATTTTCTTTAAAAAGCTGTTAGATTCCAATCATTATGTTCATTATCATTACACTAAAATGAGCATAAAGGTAGACTAATAGAAAGCCAGTAAATTAAGCAGCCTTAATGATGCCT
>NC_043709.1:21734490-21736025 GCF_006229205.1 Suricata suricatta | reverse complement strand
AAAAAAACGTTTTAAATAATTTAAACATTAACAGATGGATTAAAACTTCTTTAGGAGCGCCTGAGTGGCTCAGTCGGTTGAGCATCTGACTTCAGGTCAGGTCATGATCTCACGTTGGTGGGTTCGAGCCTCGCTTTGGGCTCTGTGCAGAATGCTTGCTCAGAGCTTGGAGCCTGCTTCAGATTCTTTGTCTCCTCTCTCTGATCCTTCCCGCTCATGCTCTGTCTCACTCTAACTCTAAAAAAAAAGAAATGTAAAAAAAGTTTTATTGAAAAATTTATTAAAATTACATTTTATTAAAAAATGTAAAATTTTTTACTTTAATTTTTTCTAACAAACTAAATTTTACAGTAAATTTGTAAAACAATCAAACATAACTTTAAGACCTACTGTAGTAAATTCTAGTCCAGCTACAGTATGTGCCATGAGAACCCTAAGAAATTCCACATTTTGTGCTATAATCTAAAAAATGATAATAAGGATTAATAAGTAGACTTTTTTTAGGCTGTTACCTTCAAGACTTTAAAAATAGTGCCTAGACATATGGCTACAGGCTACCATATAGGAAATACCCAAGTCTAAGCAACTTTACAAGAAGGGCACACTAGATGTCGCTGTGGAACTCACTGTAGTTAGTAATACAGGTCCCTGCCCAGCCCCCACCCCACCCCCGTCCACTCCCAACCCCATCCAAAAGTATTCCTATCAAACCTTTCATAAACTGATACGGCTTAAGGTGAAGAAGCAATTATCATTTTGTAAAAACAAAAATCCTCTTTGAATTTCTTTGGTTAGGGAAAAACAGGTGTAAATACAGTTCTTTTCTAAAAGCAAAGTGGCCTTAAAGCAAACTTTTGGGTAGAGGGGGAAACCTGTATTTCTTACTATTGGAGAACTTTACTAAGTGGACTCTGTGACTTGTAAGTAACACTTAGAATGTTGAGTTGCTAGGGGTTCCTGGCTGGCTCAGTTGGTAGACCATGTGACTCTTGATCTCTGGGTTATAAATTTGTCTTACATTGGGTGTAGAGATTACTTAAAAATAAGGTCTTAAAAACAATGTTGAGTTGCTCTTATTCACTGCTGGATTAAAAATGCATTGGGTCGGGGCACCTGGGTGGCTCAGTTGGTTAAGTGTCCGGCTTTGGCTCAGGTCATGATCTCACAGCTTGTGAGTTCGAGCCCCACATCGGGCTCTGTGCTGACAGCTAGCTCAGAGCCTGGAGCAAGCTTTGGATTCTGTGTCTCCTTCTCTCTCTGACTCTCCCCTGCTTGCACTATCTCTATCTCGCAAAAATAAATAAAAACACACTTAAAAATGCATTGGGGAGTTCCTGGCTGGCTTAATCAGTAGAGCGTGCAAGTCTTGATTTTGGGATTGTGAGTTTGAGCCTCACCTATGGCATGCAGTTTACTTAAAATTTTCTTTAAAAAGCTGTTAGATTCCAATCATTATGTTCATTATCATTACACTAAAATGAGCATAAAGGTAGACTAATAGAAAGCCAGTAAATTAAGCAGCCTTAATGATGCCT
>NC_043709.1:21681336-21734390 GCF_006229205.1 Suricata suricatta | reverse complement strand
CTGCTCAGGTCTAACTACAGGATTTTTTTCAATAAATACAGTACAGTACTGTAAATATACTTTCTCTTCCTTACAATTTTCTTAATATTTTCTCTAGTTTATTGTAAGAATACAGTATATAATACATATACAAAGCATGTGTTAAATAACTATCTTATTGGTAAGGCGTCTGGGCAATAGTAGGCTATTCGTAGTTAAGTTTTTGGGGAGTTGAAAGTTATTTTAGACTGTGTGTGGGGTCAGCATTCTCAACCCCAACATTGTTCAAGGGTCAAACTGCATGTGTAACCATGTACCGTGCGGTCACTTAATTTTAAGTGGGACTGGAGCCAGCCGTATATTTTTAGTTTACAGGTTTTATATTCCAGTTCTTCCCCTTATTATCTATTATTTGTCATTTGTCCCTCCTTGTAGTTGTCAGCTGACTTGCATAACAGCATTTCTGTTCTCACTTTGTCCCATTCTCACTTCTAATCTTTCAGCAGCTTAAGAAGCAGATCTCCAAGTTCATTAGGTTTCTGTTAAGATCAAACTATATTCACTAACTTTATGATTTGTTTCTCAAATCAGAGATCAGAATTCTACCTTCATTTTGAATCTGTAATCTGAGTTATTTCGATTCTTCATATGTAGTTCCTTCATAGTAAGACAGCTTTATATTTTAATATTCTTTCTAAATTATCCATACATATCTTGGCATGACTTTAACAAACATTGAATACAAAGAGTTGAGTTTAAAATTACATCACATTGGGCTGCCTGGCTGTCTCAGTCCTAAGGGCATGTGATTCTTTTTTTAATTTTTATTTATTTTTTTATTATTTTTAAAAATTTTAATGTTTATTTATTTTAGAGACAGTAAGACAGAGCACGAGGAGGGGAGAGTCAGAGAGAGAGGGAGACACAGAATCCGAAGCAGGCTCCAGGCCCTGAGCTGTCAGCACAGAGCCCTACATGGGGCTGGAACTCAGGGACCGAAAGATCATGACCTGAACCGAAGTCAGACGCTTAACCGACTGATCCACCCAGGCGCCCCTGTGATTCTTTTTTTAAAACAGCTAGTGATTATCAATTCACTTTATTTTTTTATTTTTCTGTTTTTTTAACATTTACTTTTGAGACAGCACATGCATGTGTGAGCAGGGAAGGGGCAGAGGGGGAGGGAGACAGAGGGGGTCCCAAGCAGGTCCCTCAGCTGACAGCAGAAAGCCCAATGGTGGTTCAGATTCACAAACCACGAGGTCATGACCTGAGCTGAAGTTGGACGCTTAACCGACTGAACTACCCAAGCGCCCTCAGCATGCAACTCTTGATCGTGAGTTCTAGCCCCACATTGCTTCTGGATTACTTAAATATACACATGTAAAATCCATAAAATACACATTCAAATGTTCTGTTGACGGCATAGTATTTCAGAGTATAAGTGTATCAATGTAATTTCTATAATTGTTGTGCTATCAAGTGATTGTCTCTTGGCTCCAAATCCACTTCTCTGTACTCAGCCCTAGTACTGACAGGAGCAAAAAACTATTTTATGTTCCACCAGTAGGGGGTGCTAGAACAGAATGAAAGGCAAATCTAGGGAGTTGGGAGTTCTCTGTTGTCCTGTTAGAATTCTTCACCTCTTCACTCCTTCAACTCTGACAGCATCGGTTATTTCCTGTCACCAGCTCTTTCTAGCATCTCCAGAACCAGCCTCACTGAGTCCCCTCAGAGACACCAGCAGCAGCCAGGCAGTGCCTCAGCTTGGGTCCCAGTTCCAGAAGGCCCCTCCTCCTAGTGCTCATAACCCCTGCCTCTTTCCTGTGTTCCTCCAGCAGTAGGGGGTGGGAAGTGCTTTCTGTGGTTATAATCTGTGTGACTTTGGGGTTTTTGTGCCTTTTCAGTTATCCAGCACCTGTTTAACCAATTCCCATATTAAATATTCTGTTAAAATAACTCGTGTGGTTTCTTCTCTCTCTTTTTTTTAACAATAGAATGACTATAACTTCAGTTTATCAAGGAACACAAGCATAAAATGCTCAACCATCCATTTTGAATGAACACTTCAATCTTCATAAAATGTCCATACTGCTTCACTCTCAGTAAAAGGACTGACATTTACTGAAATCACTCCTAGCTATCTAGGAAATCTTGCAAACAAGACAGACTTGGAAAAGGGACAGTGAAAAATTTTTGTAGAGTGAACTGTTGCCTTCTAAAAATAATATAAAAAACATCAAGGTAAATGGCAGGACACACAGTCTATTTTAAGCTATGAGTCTGTCACATGACAAGTGGCTATAACAAATGAATGCAAAGAATGTAACTACTCCGTAGTAATCCTTGAACTTAAAATTGAAACCATATCTCTAATAGATTTCTCTAAGACAGACTTGGCAGCATGTAAACTTTTCAGCAAATATTTATGGAACACTTTGTAAAAATTTTGTTAATGTTTATTTATTTTTGATTGAGAAAGAGAGAGAGACACAGAGTGCGAGAGGCAGAGGAGCAGAGAGAGAGGGAGACACAGAATCCGAAACAGGCTCCAGGCTCTGAGCTGTCAACAGAGAGCCCGACGCGGGGCTCGAACTCAGGAACCGTGAGATCATGACCTGAGCCGAAGTTGGACACTTAACTGACGCTTAACTGATGAGCCACCCAGGCACCCCTACAGAACACTTTTTATATGCACAGCTCGTACTGGAGGTGCTGAGAATCCACTGATGAGCAAAACAGACCCCTCCCTGTAAAATGTATGAGCTCATAGACAATGTAAGGTAGTAAATGCTTTCTCAGCCTCAGCAAATGGAACTAGTTCAGTTCTGCAGTTAAGAATGCCCAAAATAAGTAGGAGTCAAGGAGAAATTACTAACTCCAGGACTAGGGCATAAAAATAAGTGAGCCAGGAATATGTTGCATTAGAAAGTAAAGATGTACTCAGAAAGTGATAGAACATGTTAAAAGAACACAAAAGCCAGCTTGGAGGGGCTCTCCCTGGGATCATTTGAACATCAAAATAACAGTAATGTATTATAACCAGAAGCCGTGGTGATAGAATCTAGAGTCTACACTGATAATAAAGCAACAAAAAACTAATAAATAAATAAATAAATAAGGAAAGCTCATTGTTACAATAGAATGGTCAACTACAGGGGTGCCTGAGTGGCTCAGTCTGTTAAGCCTCCAACTTCGGCTCAGGTCAAGATCTCACGGTTTGTGGGTTCAAGCCCCTCATTGGGCTCTGTGCTGACAGCTAGCTCAGAGCCTGGAGCCTGCTTCAGATTCTGTGTGTCTCTCTCTCTCTTTCTGCCCCTCCCCTTTTCACAGTTAGTCTTGCACAAAAGTAAAAGATAAAAAATAAAAAATAAATTTGTAGTTGTGGTCAACTACAAAACATATGAAGGAACAATGATTTAGAAAATATCCCTTCTGGAGGCTCCTGGATGGTTCATTTGGTTACATGTCCAATGCTTGGTTTCAGCTTAGGTTATGATCTCACGGTAAGTGGGTTTGAGTCCTGTGTTGGGCTCCACACAGGCTTAGGATCTCTCTTCCTCTCTCTCTGCTCCACCCTGGCTTGTGCGTGTGTATGTACACACTCTCTGCCAAAATAAATAAAAAACTTAAAAAAAAAAAAAAGAAATGTATTCTGAAGTGTAAGAGGTAAAACTTAAGTCTTCAAATCAGTCTGAAATGGCTCAGATTATATAGATGAATGGATGGACAGATGAATCAAGAGACGGATAGATGAAAAAGAAACTTAAAGTGGTTGCAGCAACAGGCACCTTGAGTGGCTCACTCAGTTGAACCACTCTTGATTTGAACTCGGGTCACGATTCCAGGATCATAGGATAGAGCCTGTGGCACGCTCCTTGCTGAGTGTGGCGCCTGTTTAAGATTCTCAGTCTCGCTTCAGATTCCGCGTTTCCATCTCTCTCTGCCCCTCCCCTGCTTGTCCTCAGTCTCTCTCAAAAATAAACAAACAAGAAAAAAAAAAGATTCTCAGTCTGTCTCCCTCTGCCTCCCTCTTCCATACTCCCTCTCTCTCTCTCAAAAAAAAAGTAAAATTATATATATATTTTTTTCTTCACTTCAGGTAGCTAGGGTCAACAGGTTGATGCCAAGGAGGTGGCCCGGAGGACTGGGGCGTTGGTTACGTTCAGGGGGAATGAGCAAATAAGCAAAGACTGAAGATGACGAAAACCAGTTTCATCTCTGTCAGAGAAGAGAGTTATACATGTGGAAAGGAAAAAAGGCTAGAATGAATCCTGTGGTATTCTGGTTTTGAACTGGAGATATTAGCATGAATCATGGTTTTAAAAGAAAGCATGATTGATTGATTTAAGTGTGTGTGTGTGTGTGTGTGTGTGTGTGTGTGTGTGTGAGTGTGCGTGCGCGCGCACGCGCGCTGAGAGCCTAGAAGCAGTAGCACCCCAGAGCAGTAAGCACGTTTTGCTCTCAGATCAAATGGCATTCTCCTCTAGAGAGATCCAGGGCTCTTTGGAGAAATGGCTGATTCCAGAGCTGGAAGAGAAAAAGTAGATGAGTCTCGGGGAAGGGGGCGGGGGGATGGGTGAAATAGGTGATGGGGATTAAGGCGTGTACTTGTGTGATAAGCACCAGATGTGATATAGAAGTGTTGAATCACTATACTGTACACCTGAAACTAATATTGCACTGTGTTAAGTAACTGGAATTTAAGTAAAAACTTAAAAATAGTAATTTTTAAAAATGTAAATAAATAAATAAATAGAATGAATCTGAAACACTTGCTGTACCAGAAAGTAAAAAAGTGCTCAAAATGGATGGGGACTTATCAAAAGAATACAGGATCATCGGAAAGGGGTTTTATAGGCCAAATTTGTGTTAATATAAACATCAAAAGAATGTTTGTATTAGATTATAACTCATTGAATATGACAGAAATCCATTAGTCCACACTGATATAAATAAATGAAGAATGAATTAAATAAATGAAGAGAAAGTAAAGCATTCCTTACTGTAGAATGACAAATGTAGGACCAATGGAGTCAGGAAATCACCATTTGGGTGCACCCGGGTGGCCTAGCTGGTAAGTGTCTGACTCTTTTATTTTTTTTTTTATTTTTAATGTTTTTTATTTATTTTTGGGAGACAGAGAGACACAGCATGAGCTGGGGAGGGTCAGAGAGAGAGGGAGACACAGAATCTGAAGCAGGCTCCAGGCTCTGAGCCAGCTGTCAGCACAGAGCCCGACATGGGGCTCAAACCCACCGTGAGATCATGACCTGAGCCGAAGCCAGGTGCTCAACCAACTGAGCCACCCAGGCACCCCTAGTCCAACTCTTGATTTGAGCTCAGGTCCTAATCTCATGGTTTGTGAGACTGAGCCCAAATCAGGCTCAGGCTCTGGGCTGATGGTACAGAGCCTGCCTGGAATTCTCTCTCTCTCCCTCCTCTCTCTCTCTGTTTCTCTCACTTTCTGCCCCTCCCCCCCACTTCTCTTTCTGTTCTCTAAGTAAATACGTAAATTTTTAAAAAAATAAATAAGTTAAAAAAATTTAAAGAGTAATTATATTTCTATTTACATAGACTTCAGGTGTTCTTCATATTTTTAAAAAATTTATTTATTTACTTTGAAAGAGAGAGAGAGAGCAGGGTAAGAGCAGAGAGAGAAGAGGAGAGAGAAGATCCCAAGCAGGCTCCATGCAGCCATTACAAACCTGACTTGGTGCTCGGACTCACGAACTGTGAGATCATGACCTGAGCTGAAACCAAGAGTCGGACTCTTAACTGACTGAACTACCCAGGTACCCCTATTATATAATTTTTAATAAAAAATTAGCGGCGCCTGGGTGGCTCAGTCAGTTGAGTGTCCGGCTTCAGCTCAGGTCATGATCTCACGATTTGTGGGTTTGAGCCCAGCGTCGGGCTCTGTGTTGATAGCTCAGAGCCTGGAGCTTGTCTTCAGATTCTGTCTCCTTCTCTCTCTGACCCTCCCCTGCTCATGCTGTCTCTCTCTCTCTCTCTCTTTCTCTCTCTCAAAAATAAATAAAACATTAAAAATTAAAAAATAAAATAAAATAAAAAATTGTTTCCTAAGCTTCAGCCATACCACTTAAATAATGAAGTGAATAATATTGATTATTTAATTCAGACATCTAGTCTGATCAAACACCCAGGAACAAGTTACTCCAACATATAAATTTCCCTAGGTAAATAAATTAGACTGTTGACAAAACTCTTAATTTTCTCCTACTTTGAAATTTAAATGATAGATGATTTAAATATTTTTCAAATTGACATTCTTGAAATCAAAAGAAGAAAAAAACATTTCTTTCCCATGTTTCCAAGCAGCACAAATGATAGAAAATTTGAGTAATTGCTAGTGTTATGTAGGTTAATTATAATTGTGTAAGAGTCAGCAATATTCCATTTCTTTCAGAAGAATAGAGTCAGTTAATTCTGCTAATATTTAAAGTTACTGCTCTCTAAAGAATGTGACTGATTCCCTAAAGCTATTCCCAACTGACTCCCTTCCAAGTGCAGAGATATAATAGCCAAATTCAAGAATTTTCCCTGAACTTTAATTATGTTTACAAATTTTAATTTCATTTAGGGGTTGACATTAGGTTAATTTCATTAAGGGTGGAGTACAGTGCAATTGTACTCATTTGTGAGTAGGCCCTTTAGTTATCTAGAGCGAAAATACAAGTGCCATGCGGTTTGCATTACAACAAAACTACAATACATTTCAGTTCATGATGACCCACAGCATAGGTGTCCTCTGCCCTACGTCTCTAAGGCTGAATGGAAGTATTTCTCCTCCTTTCAGTAATGTTTAATTCCTTCATTTTATATTCATTACTTTTTTATTGAATATTTTTAACATTTATTCATTCCTGAGAGACAGAGACAGAGTGTGAGTGGGGGAGGGACAGAGAGAGCGGGGAGACACAGAATTGAAGCAGGTTCCAGGCTCTGAGCTGCCAGCACAGAGCCCAACGCAATGCTTGAACCCACAAACTGTGGATGCCTAACCAACTAAGCCACCCAGGCGCCCCCTGTTCATTACTTGTCATATTTGCTGTCCTTCGAGTATATATATTTCTAAAATTTCTTTTTTTTTTTTAACATTTATTTGTTTTTGAGAGACAGAAAGAGACAGATCATGAGCAGGGGAGGGGTAGAGAGAGAGGGACCACAGAATCAGAAGCAGGCTCCAGGCTCTGAGCTGTCAGCACAGAGCCCAACGTAGGGCTTCAACCCACGAACCGTGAGATCATGACCAGAGCCAAAGCCGGACGCTCAACCGACTGAGCCGCCCAGGCGCCCCTCTCTAAAATTTCTTGTATTGTTACCAAGCCTGTGGCTACTGAGCATCTTTGAGCCAGTGATATCCCCGTCCCCTTTTATCCTTAAGCAGCCGCCCCATGTTTTATGGTGCACCATGGTACACACCACAGTCGCGCACCTGGTTCTTGCACGTGCGACAGTAATGTGAACAGTTTGAAGCAAACCAGATCAGCAGGGATTTTCTTGTAGTAACTGAGCATTATACATCCATGGCAAACCAGGTAATTCAGGATGTTGTCTTATTTTACAGACAGGAAACTTGTGTCAGACTTGTTCTATGGGCTCATGCTTTGAATTCCTAGATCATTGGTTCCTAACCATGGCTGTTTATAGAAATCATCTGGGGATCTTTTTTAAAAAATGGCAGATTCTAGGACTTGTCATCTGACTTAGTAAAATCTTTAGAAGGTCTGAGAACATTTGTGTCTAAAAAGCCCCCCCAGCTGCACGATGAGAGAAACCGTATTTGGGAACTTCTAGCTTGTGACTCTCAGACCTCACTTAAAAGTTGCCAGGATGAGGGCACCTGGGTGGCTCAGTCAGTTAAGTGTCTGACTCTGGATTTCAGCTCAGATCATGATCTCAGGGTTCATGTGTTCAAGCCCTGCGCTGGGCTCTGCAGTGACAATGAGGAGCCTGCTTAAGATTCTCTCCTTCTGCCCCTCCTCTCCTCTGCTGAATGCTCCCCCTGCACTCCCCTGCTCATGCTCTTGCACTTTCTCTCACTCAAAATAATAAATAAACTTTAAGAGTCATGAGGGGAGGGGCACCTGAATGGCTCAGTTGGCTAGGCTTCCAACTCTTGATTTCGGCTCACGTCATGATCTCATGGTTCATGAGCTGGTTCCGAGAGTTCCAGCCCTGTACCAGGCTCCATGCTGAGCCTGCTTGGAATTCTCCCTCCCTCTCTCTCTGCCCCTCCACTCCCCTGTGTTCTCTCTCGCACGCTCGCTCTCGCTCTTGCTCTTTCTCTCTCTCTCAAAAATAAACTTAAAAAACTTTTCTTAAAAAGTTGTCAGGGTAGTAGATTATAGCCACCGAGTGACTAAAGTTGCCATCTATAGGTGCACCTTCTATGAGGACTGTTTTAGGGTCTGACATATCTAGGTGTTCTCTTCTGAGATAAAACACATTTTATGCTTTTAATTACGTAAAGAATGAAATTTCAAAATATCAAGAGATAAAGACTGGGTAAAAGTATTCCCCTGCCTTTATTTCCTATAAAATACAATATCCCTGAATATGCAGATAGAACTGCCACAGTTTTCATCCCCCAGCACCAAGATGGGTGACTTCAAGAGTCTGTCACTGGGTGCCAGAGGTCTTGGAGTGCACTTGAGGTGCCCTTTACTAAAGGGATAGATAGCCCCTAGTCTTACAGCCCAGGTACTCTAGGCTCCACCTAGGATACCCTTCCAAAGAAGGGTGGGGATGGCTAGACCTTTTAAACTTTCAGAATGGAAATTATAGCCCCATGATGAAGTCCATTTTATCCTATTTCAGACAGAAAAAGATAAATTTCTCCCTATTCTCTTTATGGAAACATGAAAACAAACAAACAAGATTTCTAATCAGGAGCCCCTGGTGGCTCAGTCAATTAAGCATCTGACTTCAGCTCAGGTCATGATCTCGTGGTTCCTGAGCTTGAGCCCTGTGTTGGGCTCTGAGCTGCCCCAGCACAGAGCCTGGACCCTGCTTCAGATCCTGTGTCTCCCTTTCTTTCTGCCCTTCCCCCGCTCGTGCTCTCTCTCTCTCTGTCTCTCAAAAATAAAGAAACATTAAAGGAATTAAAAATTTTTTTCTAATTAAAAAAATATATCTATGGTGCTTGAGGATGTTACTGGGCTTTGTCCCTCAGGGAATATAGGAAAAGGAACTTCAGTCTACCTTGCATAATTTGTTATATCCTTCTAGTAGATAGCTGTGGTAGGAATTAAGTAAGGATTTTCTGTGATTTTCCCCTGCAGGGATGATCCTCAAATCGATAAGTGTAAACCTCTAGCTGTAAGTTTACAAATGCTTGTTGGAAAGTTTGACTTGAATGTCCTAGTTCTCTAATTTCTCCAATTCTGTTTATCTCTCAAATATGGGTCGGTGTTACAATTGGCCACAAGGGATATTTGTGCAGGATTTCAAAGGCAGGGGTGAAGCACCCACGCTCTGAAGGTCAGCGTGGGGTGCGAGGCGCTGCAGCAGCTCATGCACACAGACGCCAATCTGCTGGCTCACCTAGGAGCGGGGCGGTGGCCGTGAGGAGCTCTCTCAGCAGCTCCAGGACCTTCTCCAGTTTCTCTGAGTCCTGGCTCAGATGCGTGTACAGCACATGGCTCCTATGAACACTTGCAGCATGGCCTCTGTAAGTACCTGCATTATTGAGATTGTAGGTATTAAGGGACACACGGATGGTCTAGTTTATCCTCTTGAGATCCAGTTTGTCTTTGTAGGTTCCAGTTTGTTCCTGCTCATCTTCACCTGATGGCCAGCTTTCCTGCTATAACCTCTATCAATTTATTACAATTTCAGATCAAACCCCAGACATAGACGAAACTACTTCTCCAGCTCCCACAATTTTAAAGACCTAGTCCCTAAAATAAACCTTTTATTTCATATGACTCAGAGTGATTATGCTTCTCTGGTCAAACTCTGATACAGACAATGGTATTGGAAGTAATTCCAGAAGAACTAAACCTTCAAAATGGGTTCTATGAATTTGTTCTGGGTTATCTGACTGGATTGGATTTAAAGGCTCTGATGACCAGTTGTTGGTGATACAGGGGACACTGCTCTCCATGGGCTGCAGTACGAAAAACAGTTTCTTAAATCGTCACCTATGGACAACTGTAATCAAGTGCCTAAAGAAGGCAAGGCTTTGGATAACCATGTAGATGCTTCTATAAAATATTTAAACAAAAATAAGTAATACAATGACGTTGGTTGGTTTATCCTAATTATGTTGGATAACTGGGGGGAAAGAAATGATGAGCTTAGGGCTTTAAATGCTCAAGTCAAGGATGAGAAATCTTACCAAATCCAAAACCTAATCCTGATTTACAACTGAATATCCAATCTTGAAGGTCTCGTGTTAAAATTAGTTTTTGTTTCTGTTTTTGAGCAGCAATGAGAGTCTGTATATTGGAATGTAATGGGCACCTATGGGCATACTGATGAACTTCTAAATTTGCTGACCTCTGTGGCCAGTATTAACAGCCCTTCCTCCCTTGCCTGAGGAGGTTAGTCTCTCCTTACCTGTAAGATCTGTAATGATCTAGCCTGAGGTAGTTAATTGCCTTGCAGGGTCTGCTGATCCTCCTCAAGACTTATTATCAGCACCTCCCACAGCTTGTATACCCATTGCAGGAGATCCTAGAAGGTAAGATAAATAATGTGCAGATTTTTTATTGACAGAAACCTGGGCAACATGCATGGGGATGGAGACTACGAATGTGGGAGCCTCTAGGATGGCACCATAGTCCCTACCACAATAACCACATTGTATCAGAATTAGTCTGTGTGATCTATAAAATACAGTAGTGATGGTATGTCACTTCTGAGATTAAGTTACAAAGGTCACTACACTTTATCTCTTGGTTGCTATCTATCTTTCTTGAATTACTCACTCTGGGGGAGCCATTACATAAGCAGCTCTATGGAGAGGTCCATTTGACAAAGAACTGTCCTGTCTTGCCAATGGCCAAGTTAGGGGGCTTGGACTCATGTCTTCCAGCCCCAGAGACCACAGTCTCCACCAACACTTGACTACCGCCCCCTGACACACCTTGAGCCAGGCCATCCAGTTGAGCCTCTCCCAGATTCCTGATCCTCAGAAAATGTGAGATAATAATTGTTTATTGTTCTATGCTCTTAAATTTTAGGAAAATTTGATAAGTAGTAATAACTAAAATTGAACAGAAGGAATATAATGGTAGATCAAGCCAAATTTATTTATTTTTTTAAATGTTTATTATTTTTGAGAGAGATTGCAAGTGAGGGAGGAACATAGAGAGGGGGACAGAGGCTCTGGAGTCCATGCTGACAGCAGTGAGCCCAATGTGGGGCTCGAACTCATGAATTGTGAGGTCATGGCCTGTGCTGAAGTCAGATGCTCAACGGACTGAGCCACCCAGGCACCCTGATCAAGCCAAATTTCTTGATATGGACAAAGTAAACAGTGTCTCAGTCCATTGTTTTAGCTCAAATTGCTGAGAGGGACTCTGACAGTTTAGCTGAAATTTAAATTCACTGGTGCCTCATATTAAATGAAATTAAAATGCCAGACTTGGTACACTAAATAAGAAAGTTTTTTAAAAATTATTATTCTTTTATAAGCGGGTTCCTGGCACAAGGTGGGGTCCAAACTCATGACCCTGGCATCAAGAGTCACATGCTCCACCAACTGAGTTAGTCAGGTGCTCTCTGAATAGGAAAGTACTGAAAAGATTGTCTCCTTGACCACACCTCAGTTAGGCTCCTCTGAGGCTCCTTTTCAACTAGGATTGTCTTTGGATATGTCATCCAAGAGCCCACCAATAGCAAGAATTCTGTCAAAGAGAACGAAATCTTTCCATTTGCAACAACATGGATGGAGCTCCAGAGTATAATGCTAAGCAAAATAAGTCAGTCGGGGGGGTGGCGGGGGTGGGGGGGCCGCCTGGGTAGCTCAGTTGGTTGGGCATCCAACGGCTCAGGTCACAATCTCACAATCTCTGCTGACAGCTCAGAGCCTGCTTCAGATTCTGTGTCTCCCTCTCTCTCTCTCTCTCTCTCTCTCTCTCTCTCTCTCTCTCTCTCTGCCCCTCCCCCTGCTAACGCTCTGTCTTTCAAAAATGAGTAAACATTTAAAAATTTTAAAAAATAAGTCAGAGAAAGACAAATACCATAGGATTTTACTCATATGTGGAATTTAAGAAACAGAACAGAGCAAAGGGAGAGAGAAAGAGACAACCAAGAAACGGATTCTTAACATCAGAGAACCAGATGGGAGGTGTGTGTAGGGATGAGTGAAATAGGGATGGGGTTTAATGAGTACACTTACCATGATGAAAAAGAAATAATACTGAAATGGAGGAAAAAAATAATTCTGTCATTTTAGTAACTTTGTTTAGCAAAAATCTCCCAACCTTGTTATCTATTTAATTTATTTATTCTTTTAGTAACCTCTATACTCTACATGGGGATTGAATTTACAACCCCGAGATCAAGAGTCACGTGCTCCATCAACTGAGCCAGCCAGGCACCCAGTCTATGCATGATATCTGAACATCCTCAATACCTTATCAAAGTCCTCATTCCCCAAGTAATATCTGATTACTTTGGCCTTCCTTCAGTAAGAATCCTGTTAGGTCATTTAGCAAGAATTCCCCTACCCTTTTAGTAACTTACCATCCACTGACCCCTTCACCAATTCTGCTTCTTGGCTAAAATCCCCACATTTAGACACTGTCTCCCTGAGTTCTCATAAACTCTGCAAGATGGATATTACTGCCATCCAGGACCAGGTATGTAATTTATAGTTTCAGTGCAAAATGAAAAATGCAAGGCCTCTTGTTTATAGATTAAGAATTCCAAAACGGTGACAGAGCATTAAATCAAGCGCAGGCCCTATACAACTGTACAAGCCCATGGGGCTGCTCCCTGCTTCCATGCTGCTTTTAAGAAACGGGTTCATAGAGATCAGAGTTACTTTATCAAGGTTCATAGAGTTCCCAAAGTTACTTTATCAAGAGCCTGGACAAGGTCAGAGCCAGAATTCTAACAGGAGTTTGACTCTA
This sequence comes from Suricata suricatta, assembly GCF_006229205.1. NCBI lineage: Eukaryota > Metazoa > Chordata > Mammalia > Carnivora > Herpestidae > Suricata > Suricata suricatta. Next base: position 21,721,302 of record NC_043709.1, on the reverse strand, counting down.
AACTACTAAACTCTCCCAGTTAAACTAGGCCTTTTGGTGTTGAACTGAATCTAATAATGATTTTCTAAATTTATCGAACAAAATCTTCTGCCAATCACTTTCAATCTGTTTTATCGGATAGTGTTAAAATGCATTTATTGAATGTTTTAATATGTCATATAAAATGTGATGAACCCCCGAGCTGTCGTATCTAAAGAGTTCTTGTTGCACATTCTCTTTTGAAATACTTTCCTGTAGTCTAATGGAAAAGGCAGACATGTCTATGTGTAATGTCAATGGATGGAACTTTAAAAAAGTACCTTAATGGCAGCTTGTTAACACAAAATACTAATTCTAATTGCAACACCGGAATAATGTATCATCAAGCGTTCAGGGTGTTTTTTCTCTGCTTGTTAAAGTGACTACAATACTGGGGCTCACTCAAATGCAAATATCTGGAACCACGGCGTCAAGGAAAGGCTCTTGAAGGTGAAGGGACAAAACGAGGAGGTCACCGAGCACAACCCCACACCACTCAAAAACGCTGCCCCGGAATGTGCGCCTGCGCAGAACGAATCCTCCTGCGCCGAAGCCGGGCCGGAAGGGCCGGGGCAGGCGGGGGCGGGGATACGGTTGCTCGGTGAACGTGATGACGCGACGGCCTCGGCGCTTTCTCCGCCAATGGGTGCCCCTGCTGTAGTGACGCGTAATGGGTGTCACGCTGACGACGCGCGAAGGGCACAGATCTAAGGGCCAGGAGGACGTTCGGCCTCTGTGAGCCGCAGCCTTCCCGAAGGAGCGGTTGCGTGTTCGCCATCTTAGGAAGTGAGTGTGCCCGGCCTTCCCCGCGGAGGGTGCGGGGAAGGGAACCCCTGTGAGGAGCTGCTTAGGCCGCGGGCCTGGTCGACCTCCTCCTTGGCGGCGGCCGCCTTGACCTCCTCAAGGGCGCGGAGGCGGGAAGCAGGAAGGCCCGTGTCGGGGTCCTAGGATGCCGGTGACTTTGGCGGTGTGACGGGTCTCTCTGCCTTTCTTCTGACCGCTGCTCCCTCTCCCCTTAGGAAGATGTACTCGTCTGTGGCGCATCTGGCGCGGGCGAACCCTTTCAACGCGCCGCACCTGCAGCTGGTGCACGATGGCCTCGCGGGCCCCCGCGGCAGCCCCGCCGGGCCCCCGGGGCCGCCCCGCCGCTCCCGCAGTCTGGCAGCAGCCGCTGCGGAAGGTGAGTTTAGACCCTGCCCCGGTTGGGTCGTTGTGTTCCCTCGTGGCCCAGAGGACGGAGAAGGACGCACTTGGTGCGCACCACAGGACGGCGCCCAGTTGCTTGCCCTGGGATGTCAGCCCTCTGCGCCCTAGGCCGTGTGTCGGCTCCTTGGCCCTCTCTCAAGGGCGTGGGACGGCCCAGGCCCAGCTCGGTCCGTGACCTCCGCGTCCTCAGGAAAGTAGAGCTGCAGAGGCCGTGACCAGCTCTTACCTTCTCCGCAGTAGCCCGCTTGGGCAGCGGACTGAGGGTTGGGTACAGTCTCCTTCGGAGCTGCCGGCCCCCTGGAGTTCTTCCCACTTCTATTGCCTGTTACTTGATGGGCTTTAGTTTTCTTACTGAAATACCCCTTCCTATCATAAGGATTGCCGAAGTCTAACATTCCGTGGCCCAAGGTGTAAGAGGTAATTGGTAAAGGAGGCGGCGGCAGCCCCTGGTAGACTATAAAAATGAGATAGTAATTGGTAGGGATCCTGGTAGTCTTACCCCTCAGGATTCTCCCCTTTAGCTTAACTGTGTGTTTTAAATCCCAGTGGAGTATGTGTACACAGAAACCCGAACACCAAATTATACGAGCCCTGTAGGTGTTACCTATGTTGTGTGCCTGTAAAATCTAAACTTGTTAAATCCTTTATGTGTTCTGGTATGTCTTGGGGTAAAAAAGTCCTTATACTCTTGTGTAGTAGGAAATGTATTTGACTGCAGGAATTTGTTTGGTTTTGTGCATATCTGAATCCACAGTGGGGATAGTAGTACTGGTCAGTGTCTGAGGTATACTTAGAAGTTTGCAAGCTTCTGCTTGTCTGGTGCTCTTTCTGAGTTTGATGGTACTCTGAAGTGTGTTTTTTATCAGCACTTAATAATTTGAAGTTTAGTTTTAGTTGGAAGAGCTATTAGTGTAAAAAACATGTAGTACGGCAAAATAAGAGGTAATGTGTCATAGAACCTCCATAATCTAAATGATTGTTTGATTTTGGCAGTAAATGTCTTGTTAAACTAGGTGGAAAATCGTATTTCTACTTAATTGTAAACAGGGGCCAAAGTTGTTCAGTTGTGGTAGCACCATCTCACGGGGAATTAAGGTTCTCTTTCATTCCCATGGCCTTAGTCATCTCTGAAGAAATATTTACTTGATATTTTTTTTCAATCAAACAGAGCAGTATAGCTGTGACTATGGATCTGGCAGATTCTTTATCCTTTGTGGACTTGGAGGAATTATTAGCTGTGGCACAACACATACAGCATTGGTTCCCCTAGATCTGGTTAAATGCAGAATGCAGGTTGGTTTTGCATGCTGGACTAAAAGTGTATTTTTGAAGCATGGCTTTTACGTTGAAAAACGTAGGCATCTAACAAGCTGTGTGAAAACCTAATTATCCAAGAGGTAAGTTGATACTGGGTAACCTGAGTTTTATATTAAAATGCATGGTGTGTCTTGTCTTACTGCAGAGTACAGTTGCGAATATGGCTCCATGAAGTTTTATGCGCTGTGTGGCTTTGGTGGGGTCTTGAGTTGTGGTCTGACACACACTGCTGTCGTTCCTCTGGATTTAGTGAAATGCCGTATGCAGGTTTGTATTGAGATGGCAACACTGATGTGACTTAATTCCAAGTCATTTTAAAGGACTTCACAAGTGCGAAAATTTGAAGACCTTACGACTGCTAGAAACTTTAGTAGGAAACCAAACCCGAATTTTCTTAACTCATGATCTTTATTTTAATTAGGATTTTTTGTTTTGTCTTTAAAGTTTATTTATATTTTAAGAGAAACGGCCAGAGTGGGGGGTGGAGGTGCGGAGAGCATACCAAGCAGGCTCCTCACTGCCAGCACAGAGCCCGACATGGGGTTTGAATCCATGAAACTGAGATCATGACCTGAGCCGAAACCAGGAATCAGACACTTAACTGAGCCATCCAGGTGCTGCCGGATTTTATTTTCAAGTAATCTTTATACTCAGTGTGGGGTTCAAACTTACCCTGTGATGAAGAGTTAGTTGCATGCTCCCATCAGCTGAGCCAGCCAGGTGTCCTGAAGTGCCATTTAAAAAAATAAGATTGTGGGCAGGTGTTTTGGATCCCAAACCCTGACTATAAATGGGGGTTTTTTTTTGTTTTGTTTTGTTTTTTGCTGCTGAGCTCTTTTTCTTTTTCTTTTTAATTATAGTTTATTGTCAAATTAGTTTCCATATAACACATCCAGTGCTCATCCCAACAAGTGCCCTCCTCCATGCCCATCATTCATTTTCCCCTCTCCCCCCACCCCTCTGCTGGGCTCAGTTTTGACTAGAATTCCTCTTAAAGGCCTACCAGTTCTTTATGTTCCCAAAATGTCATTTTATAAACAGTTACACAGCAGAGTGTATGGTGTAATTTGTGTATTTTTTGAGGTAATTGCATGTCTCTGATTTACTGATAACAGGGCAAAACATAGATTTAAAAAATATTCATTATCTTAGTATTAAAATTATGTAGACCTTGCTTCTTGTATATTTACATAAAAGTTTTTTTCAATTAGAATATTTTAAATTAGGATTATTGAAACGAAAATAAGCAAACGTCCAAAATTTATTTGTCCCAAACAGGATTAGAAGTCTACTTATGTAAAAGAGGAAGGTGAAGTGTTAGCAAGGAGAGGAAGGTGATGTATACCAGCCGTTTTAGTACTGGCAGATAATAGTGAAATAAGATTTTGTTTCCTTTTCCCATGAGTTAATAGAATGGCTATGAGACATACCTTTGCTGAAACTTCTGCATGTCTTGAAGTGAATTTAATTTAATCTTAAGTCAAAAGACAGATTCTCATTATGTCTACTCAGCTTCTATTTTTTAAAATTTTTCTTAAGTTCATAAAACTTATAAAAGTTATACTTAAGTATAACTCCTTAATGGACTAACATATATCTTAGGGACATAGATTTACCTATTACCTAGGCAGTAGCTTTAAAACTAAATTTTTAAAAGTGGTAGAGTTGGATGGTGAAAAATCGGAATCTGTTTTATGTATTTTTCTAGGAATGTTACCATCTTAAGCCTCCAAATGAATTCTGACTGAGACCTTAATGTATAAAGTTACATTTACAAAGATAATTATAGATAATTGATATCATACAGTGAATTTGTATTTACCTAGTGTTTGTGTAGTCACTGAAGTTTATCTTAGAACCAAAAGGGGACTAATCGTAGCAAAATTAAATATTTATGAGAAGTTATAGCTCTTTGGTTCATTAATTTTTTTCTTGTTTTAAATACAGGTGGACCCCCAAAAGTACAAGGGCATATTTAATGGATTCTCAGTTACACTTAAAGAGGATGGTGTTCGTGGTTTGGCTAAAGGATGGGCTCCGACTTTCATTGGCTACTCTATGCAGGGGCTCTGCAAGTTTGGTTTTTATGAAGTTTTCAAAGTCTTGTATAGCAACATGCTTGGAGAGGTATGTAATTTAACTTTGAAATTGGAAGTCCTAAGCTTTAACTTAAAGTTTAAGACCAAAAAGGATTTTTTTTTCTTTCTTTTTTTTTTGTCTTGCTCACCTTATTTTAGAACTGAGGAAATGGTCTCAAAAAGGGTAAGCAACGTGCTTTAAATCATAAGGCTTTTTTAGCAGAGACCGAATGAGAAAAAAATATATTTTATTAGATTTCAGCGCTGTTTTTATTATACTGTGCTGTGTACCAAGTAAGTTGGGTTTTGAGTTTTTTAAAGAGAAGAGGTCTGGGATTCCTTGTGCAGTTCAAGAGCCAACTATACTTGGCACCTAGATGTTCAAAGAATAATTCACATTGTACTGGGGTTGATGAGGTTCTGAGAGACAGTATACTTTGAGCCTCATCCTGAAATGTAACTATTTCCTTGAATTGTCCCTTAATCGAAAACAGCCAATGCAGCAGGAGTACATGTTCCTTCTTATGTTTTTCAATTAGGAGAATGCTTATCTCTGGCGCACATCACTGTATTTGGCTGCTTCTGCCAGTGCTGAATTCTTTGCTGACATTGCCCTTGCTCCTATGGAAGCTGCTAAGGTTCGCATTCAAACCCAGCCGGGTTATGCCAACACTTTGAGGGATGCAGCTCCCAAAATGTATAAGGAAGAAGGCTTAAAAGCGTAAGTAAACATTTGTCATAAGTTATAGTATATTAACATTCACGTAAGGGAACTGGATTTGTTAGCATTAAACCTACCAAACTTTTTTTTTTTTTAACTACTATGTTATTTAATGTCTATTTCCCCCTTATATAGAACATAAAAGGGACAAGGACAAGCAGATACATGGCATAAGCGCTGAATTAAAGGTTTTTGTCTTAGGAGCATTTGTCAGTCTGCAGATAACTTGATATTTGACATTAACTGTTAACTTCTGGGAAGAGCTTGTTAGAATGGTCATCTGTGTTCACAGCTAAGAATTGGCATATGGTCTGGCCACAACATGCTTCCTTAGATCCACCTTTGTGGATGTTAATCTTGAACTGAGTTCTACTTGTAAACTTCTTGTTTCCTGCAGTTCCAGTCAAAGAAACATCCAGCAACTTTTTCGGTTGTAAAGTCAAAGGTGCTTGAGTCATTGGCATGTGAGATAAATACACCTGCATGTTAGTCTTAGGTTCTGATAGAAATGACATGCAATTGTGCTGCCATTATTTTGCTATCAGGACTCGACTGGTATGCGGACACTTCTGTTAATGATGAAAATCTCTGCCAGGTGAATGAATACAGCTGAGTAAAATAAGTCTCCTGATCTCCTAGATTCTACAAGGGAGTTGCTCCTCTCTGGATGAGACAGATACCATACACCATGATGAAATTTGCGTGCTTTGAACGTACTGTTGAAGCATTGTACAAGTTTGTGGTTCCCAAGCCCCGAAGTGAATGTTCAAAGCCAGAGCAACTGGTTGTGACATTTGTGGCAGGTTACATAGGTATGAATTATTTAGAGCATATTTATGAAATTAAGGACAAATAGTCATTTCCATTGTTGGCCTCTTTTTGTGAGGAAAAAGGATTCCAAAGAAGGTTTATCTTCCCATAGCATTTTATATACCTTCTAGGATTCATAAATACTTGTTAGCTTCTGAAAGAATTGTTTCCTGGTTTGCATGTATGTCTTCATTAAGTTTTGGCATATATTGATCTCACTGCCTTATCATTTGGGTTTTTGGTCTAGTTTTTCAGGAATGTCCTTTTTTTCCCTTTTTTTTTTTTAGTTTATTTTGAGAGAGAAGAGAGCACGAGTGGGGGAGGGGCAGAGAGTGAATGGGAGAGAGTCCCAAGCAGGCTCCACACTTTCAGCACAGAGCCCCACATGGGTCTTGATCTCACTTACCATGAGATCATGATCTGAGCTGAAATCTAGAGTCAGACAATCAACCCAGGCATCCCTTAAGAATACATTTTTAACACAAAGTGTTGATTAAAATGTGAATATAAAAATTTTTGAAGGATTGTTTTACATCATTAGTCTCACTCCAAGTTTTTTTTATTAATAACTAAAAATTAGGAAAAGGTTGTTGACTGTCTTGTGAAATTTTTAAACTGATCCCATACTGGATTATCTGTCTTGACTTTTTTCAGCTGGAGTCTTCTGTGCAATTGTTTCTCACCCTGCTGATTCTGTGGTATCTGTGTTGAATAAAGAGAAAGGTAGCAGTGCTTCTCAAGTCCTCCAGAGACTTGGATTTAAAGGTAGGACTCTTTTTTGCTCCTCTAAACAAAGAGTAGCACTTAGGTATATTTCATTTTTCATTCATGTTTTATATTTCAACCAGGTGTATGGAAGGGACTGTTTGCCCGTATCATCATGATTGGCACTCTGACTGCGCTACAGTGGTTCATCTATGACTCTGTGAAGGTCTACTTCAGGCTCCCTCGCCCCCCTCCTCCTGAGATGCCAGAGTCTCTGAAGAAGAAGCTCGGGTTAACTCAGTAGATTAATCAAAGCAAATGTGGACTGAATCTGCTTGTTGATCAGTGTTGAGGAGAGTGCAAAAGAAACTTTTATATATTTGACAATGTAGGAAATTGTCTATTCCTGATAAAATTACTGTAGTACTCTTGCCTAAGGCGAGAGTTTCAAACTTAATGTTGAAATAAACCCAGCTATTCATGATTTGTCTGTGACATGATGGTTATTTTTAAAAACTAGTTTCTAAAGATTTAATACTAAAATGGAAAGGATTAAGTGTTAAAACCTCAAGGAAAAAATGCAAAGTAACCACTGTTGGTTTAATGCTCTGATCCCTACTCATAAATTGTCATATATTTCAGGTTTTATCACACAAGAGAGTTCCTATCTATTTTAAGGAATATAACTGAATTATCAAAAAACTTGATTTAGTTGTAGTTAAATTGAACTATGGATAAGTATTTGTGATCATATTTTGAGAAGTAAATTTCAGCATATAATCAGATTTTTGCAACATGTACTGTACTTTTAAAAATCCTAATGAGTTTACTAATCTCATTTTTATTTTATTATTTATTTGAGAGAGAGAGTGCAAGTGGGCAAGGGGCAAAGGGAGAGGGAGAGAGGATTTTAAGCAGGCTGTAAGTTCAGCCTCTGAGTCTTTCACAGGGCTCAATCTCGTGACTGAGATCATGACCTGAGCCAAAATCAAGGGTTTGGAAGCTTAATTGACTGAATCACCCAGGCACCCCAGCTGATCCTCATTTGTAAATCTAGGGGCACCTGGCTGCCTCCTTTGGAGGCGTGGTTGTGAGTTTGAGCCCTGAATTGGGTATAGAAAGTAATCTAAATTAGACTGATTGTTAGAATGATAGTTTTTGATTTTTATAATTTTATTTAGAAATCTTATTTTTAAAAATTTTTTTGTTTTTTTAAAACTTATTTTTGAGAGAGACAGTGCGAGCACGGGAGGGTCAGAGAGGGAGATACAGAATCTGAAGCAGGCTCCAGGCTCTGAGCTGTCAGCACAGAGCCTAACGCAGGGCTCGAACCCATGAACTGTGAGATCATGACCTGAGCCGAAGCCAGACGCCTAACCAACTGAGCCATCCAGGTGCCCCAAAATATTTTTTGGGGGGGGAATACTCTCTACTCCTATACCCAAGTTTTTAGGTCTGATTATAATTTACTTTGGGGCCTCCAGTGTCTGGATTGGGTTGACAACCATTGTAATAGTATATAGATGGGGCTTTAGGGACAAACTTCTAAGGAGTCAAGGGAGAGAGTGTTCATTACAAACCCATGTTGTAAGGTGAGTGAACTAAATTTAGGAACCAGATACATTGAGTTGCTTGTGATCTTCTCTAAATCATCAGTTAAGATTACAAATTTACCTAAGTTGCAGAGAGGAAGGGTTGTGGGTGCAGTTTGAACCAGAATTACAAGGTACAGCTGTTGATAGTCTGAACCCACATAAGTAATGGCTATGGTAACTGGCATCACCAATGTAATGTGCTTTAATATTGCTGTGTAACAAATGAACTGAATCTAATAGTTGAGATTTAAAATCTCAGGTCTGGGATTCAAGAACATCTCTGCTGGACTCTATGCTTTGGATCTTAACAAAGTTACAGACGGGTGGTGCTCTGAGGTCCTTTTTAAAGGCTTTCATGCTGGACACCTGGCTGACTCACTTGGTAGAGCATACAACTCTTGATCCCAGGGTCGTGAGTTCAAGCCCCATATTGGATATAGAGCCTTAAAAAAAAAAAAAAAGCTTTCAACTCATCTGGGCTAGGGCTTTTAAGTGGAGCCAGGCAGAAGCTGGATCTTAGAGGACTTAGCCTTGTGGAGGTCACAGCATCACCTCCACTATACTTTGTCATGACATCAGAAGTCTCAGAAGACTAAATCCCAGCTTCCGGGGAAAGGAACTTCCCTCTTCCTGTTGGGATGAGTGTCAGTCATGTAAGAATCTGTAAGGAATGGAAGCATACCTATATTAAGCCAACCCAAAGACTGGATTTGAAAACGGGACGTGCAGCTCAGCCAGCTCTCCCTGTAAGAGTTTGTTTATTTTTATTTATTAAAAAATTGTTTTTCCAATGTTTGGTTCTTTTGAGAGTTAAAGACAGGGCATGAGCTGGGCAGGGGCAGAGAGGGAGACACAGAATCTGAAGCAGGCTCCAGGCTCTGAACTCAGCACAGAGCCCAGTGGGGGGGGCTTGAACTCACATACCAAGATCATAACCTGAGCCAAAATTGGATGCTTAGGTGACTGAGCCACCCAGGCGCCCCTTATTTATTATTCTATTACTTTATTAATGTTTAGTTCTGAGGGGGAGAGAGGGAGACAGGATCCAAAGCGGGTACCACAATGACAGCGGAAAGCCCAACATGGGGCTCCAACAGTGAGATCATAACCTGAACCAGTTGGGCGCTTCACTGACAGCCACTCAGGCACCGAGTTATTTTCAAGAAACAAATTTAATTGTGGGTATTGACAAGTGTACTGTGTTTAAGTTTTCGATAGTCTGTTAGCTGTATGGTTAGATGTATTTCAAAGCTATTTCTGAGAGAAAGCAATTTCAGCCTAGAAATTCAAGAAAAATGCCCACTTAAAGTTTTGTGATTATCATTTTACATTTTAAAGTTTATTCATACTTAATATAATGACATCTTAATAGCATTGTTTTTTCACATTTGGTTTAAGAAAATTTCAACTCCATAAAGCAGAACCCAGGGGAATGAGTATATGTGATTAGTTTAATTGAATTATGTTGTAATGCTAGGACAAGATAGAATTGCTTAGTAGTTTCCAGGAGGGTCAGACATGATTAAAATTGTCTTTAAAAGCAATTAAAACTGAGAAAACTTGATTTTTTGCTAAATTATGAATACCCTATGACACACAACAATTGAACAGAAGTAACAGCTGAATCAATATTGTGTGAAATCTTGAAACATTTTCACCATGTTTTAAGACAAGTTTAGTAGTCCCTATCAAAATAACACCAGCATTAAAAAAAAATTTTTTTTTACAAATATTTATTTTTGAGAGAGAGAGACAAAGCACGAGCAGGGGAGGAACAGAGAGAGAGAGACACACACACACAGAATCTGAAGAAGGATCCAGGCTCTGAGCTGTCAGCACAGAGCCTGACGAAGGGCTCGAATCCACAAACCGTGAGACTGTGACCTGAGCCGAAGTCAGACACAACCGACTCAAGCCACCCAGGTGCCCCAACACCAGCATTTTTCACAGAGCTAGAACAAACAAGTCTAAAATTTGTATGGAGCCAGAAAAGACCCCAAATGCCAAAGTAACATTCAAAAAGAAAACCAAAACTGGAAGCATCACAATTCTGGACTTTAAGATGTATTAACAAGTTGTAATCATCAAGATAGTACGGTACTGACACAAAACCAAACACAGATCAATGGAGCAATAGAGAACCCAGAAATGGACCTACAAATATATGACCAACTAATCTTTTACAAAGCAGGAAAGAATAGCCAGTAGAATGAAGCCTTTTCAGCAAATGGTGTTGGGTAAACCAGACCACTTTCTCTAGTTTTTTAGTTTTTTACTTTTTACTTTTTATATTTAATGCTTATTTTTGAGACACAAACAGACCATGCATGGGGGAGGGGCAGAAAGAGAGGGAGACACAGAATCTGAAGCAGGCTCCAGGCTCTGAGCTGTCAGTACAGAGCCCGACATGGGGCTTGAACCCACAAACTGTGAGATTATGACATGAGCAAAAGTTGGACGCTTAACCCACTGAGCATCCAGGGACCCCTGGACCACTTACTTATACCATACACAAAATGAACTCAAAATGGATAGGAAAAAACCTAAATGTAAGTCAAGAAAACATCAAAATCCTAGCAGAGAAAACAGACAACAACCTCTTCTATCTCAACCTCAACTTCTTACTAGACATGTCTCTGGAGTGAAGAGAAACAAAAGCAAAAATGAACTACTGGAACCTTATCAAGATAAAAAGCTTCTGCACAGTGAAGGAAACCATCAACAAAACTAAAATGCAAACGATAGAATGGGAGAAGATATTTGCAAATGACCTCTGATAAAGGGTTAATATCCAAAATTTATAAAGAAGTCATCAAAGTCAACACCCAAAAAACAATCCTGTGAAGAAATAGGCAAAACACATGGACACTTTTCCAAAGAAGACATCCAGGTGGCTAACACACATGAAAAGATGCTCAACATCACTCATCATCAGGGAAATGCAAATCAAAACCACAATGAGGTACCAGGTCATGCCTGTCAGAATGGCTAAAATTAACAATTTAGGCCACACAGGTGTGTTGGCTAGGATTGGAGAAAGGGGAACACTTTAGCACTGCTGGAGGGGATGCAAACTCGTGCAGCCATTCTGGAAAACACTGTGGAGGTTCTTCAAAAAATTAAAATTTTCTATGACCCAGAAATTGTACTACCAGGTATTTATCCAAAAAATATAAAGATGCTGATTCGAAGGTGCACATGCACCCTGATTGTATAGCAGCACTATCAACAATAGACAAAGTATGGAAAGAGCCAAGATGTCTATCAATTTATGAATGGATAAAGAAGATGTGGTATATGTATACAATGGAATATTACTTAAAGATCTAAAAATGAAATCATGTCATCAACATGGATGGAACTTGAGTATATTATGCTAAGTGAAATAAGTCAGAGAGATAAATATATGATTTCACTCATGTCAAATTTAAGAAACAAATGAACATGGGGGAGGGAATGAAAAAAAAAGAGGGAGGCAAACCAGAGAGTCTTAAATACAGAGGGCAAAAAAGGGTTGTTGGAGGAGTGTTTGGGGGCAGGGGGATGGGCTAAATGGGTTGACGGGCATTGAGGAGAGACTTGTTGGGATGAGCACTGGGTGTTATATATGTAAATGATGAATCACTAAATTCTGAAATCACGATTACACTGTATTAACTTACTTGGATTTAAATAAAATTTTTAAATTAAAAAGAAACAAGTTTAACATTTCTGTGATACCATTTTTGGGATAGAAAAAATGTACAAAATGTTCATGGTGTGTAGCAGTCTTGCTGCTAAATTAGGAATTGCATACTGTTTCTTTGGCATAAAAAATTATATACAGTTGACTGTTGAACAACTCTGGGTGGGGGATTAGGGGTGCTGATTTCCACACCCCCACCCCCACCACACACACACTGCCAAAACCCATAAACAACTTTGACTTCCCCGAAACTTAACTAGTAGTACCCTACTGTTGCCAGGAAGCCTTATTGAAATAGTCAACATATATTTTGCAAGTTATATGTATTATACTGCATTAGGGTGTACACCCTGTGGGGTGTAGAACTATTTACAAAAAAAATAGTTCCATACCATATAACTTTTGTTGTATTAATTAATGGCTTTGTCCTTTATTAGATGTGCCAGGTGTTTTAGATGTATTAATGGTGGGACTCCTGGATGGCTCAGTTGGTTAAGCATCTGACTTTGGTAATTGGCTCAGGTCATGATCTTGCAGTCATGGGATCGAGCCCCACATCAGGCTCTGTGCTGAGTGTGGAGCCTGCTTAGGGTTCTCTTTCTCCCTCTCCCCCTCTCCTATGTGTTAATGGTGTGTTAATGGTAATCACAGCAGTCTTGTGAGGGAGAAATTGTCTTTATTACAGATGAAGAAATTGAAGTTCATATACACTAAATTTGTTTAAAGTCACGGAACTCAGTGGTGATACAGCCAAGATTGGACCCCAGATAGCTCTGATTTCAAAGTCTCATGTTTTTTCTACTATGTTAAATCAGACATAAATCAAACAGAGCTAGGCACCTCAAAGAGTTTATGAATTCCTATCCTAGAATGACTCATCCCTGTGCCTTGGGCTTTTTGTCATGGAAGTTAGTTAACTACATATTCTGACTAGTTTTATGCATCTGCATACCTTTCATGCCAGATATTTGAGACTAGGACTAATAGTATGTATGCGTGTTTTTTTTAAAGATTATTATACTTTATTTTACAACTTTATTGAGAAATAAAGTGGAATAAACATATTTAAAGAATACAAATTGATGAATTTTGTCACATATACCTGTGAAACCATCATCATAAGATAAATACCCTTGACCCTTCAAGATTTCTTTGTGCTTCTTTGTAATCTGTACATCTCACCATCCCTAAGCAACCACTGATACATTTTCTGCCTTTATAGTTTGTATTTTCTAGAATTTCATATAAGTAGAGTTATATAATCTTGTTTTAAATGTTGTGACTTCCTTCTCTGGTTAGGCTGCTCTGGTCACATCATCACCATACATGAGTTGTGTTGCTTTGGGGCAGTCTCCATCTGAGGCTTGGCAGGCCCTTGCAATCTATGATGCTTCTCCCTTAAACTGCTCTAGTTACCACTTCCCTACTCTAACTTAGGTAATCTTTACCTATTTCTTCCTTTTTTTGTTTTTTATTTTTTAATATTTATTCAGTTTTGAGAGACAGAGAGAGAGGGAAACACAGCATCCGAAGCAGGCTCCAGGCTCTGAGCTGTCAGCACAGAGCCTGAGGTGGGGCTCAAACCCACAAACTGTGAGATTGTGACCTGAGCTGAAGTCAGGCGCTTAACTGACTGAGCCACCCAGGCGCCCCAATCTTTACCTGTTTCTTAAAGCAATGAAAGACCCAAGAAGGCTTACATGATTCTTTTCCTGAAGGTCCCTGGCTATGACCTTTCCAATTTCCCTTCTTCTAAATGGATAATGAATGCTACAGCCCTCATCCCAATAGGCAGTTCTCTAGTTAGGGTCCCAACCGCACATACTATGTTCCCTGGCAGTCAATGGTCAATGAGGGCAAGTAGGGTCCAGATCCTGCCCCATCTAGATTTCCCAGTGGTAGATTGGCTGATCCTGTTTCTCCCCACTTGTCTGAATGTGTGTGTGTGTGTGTGTGTGTGTGTGTGTGTGTGTGCGCGCGCGCGCGCGCATGTGCGCGTGCATGTCGGGTAGGCATAGAATTCTTGCTATACAAAGTTGCAATTATACGTATTCGCATCTTACTTTTGGAAAATCGAGTGCTCAACCCTTTAAAATATTTTGTTTTTACTGTACAAAATAGAATCCGTTAACCTTAAAAATAAAACAGCGAGTTATTTCACCAGCAAAATGGGTTTATTCAGGAATAACAGAATTGTGATTTGGGACGTGCAAGCTATAGCAAAACCATAGGCAAGCCCAGAGCAAAGGAGAGGACTGGTTTTTATAAAGGAAGCGGGGCCGTTGGGAGGAGTTGTTATAAATAAATAGTCCATTGGAGTAACTGGGAGTTAAAAGTGTGGTTTCTCATTGGTTGAGTTGTGAAGTCTCTCACTGGCTGGGCTGTGCTGCCTCAAGGAGATAATGTTACTTCCTCCTGCTGGGGTGGCCAAGCACAGGTTTCTTCCTGGTTGGCAAAGGGCTGCAAGGACTGGTATGGCGTGACATCTCCCCCTTCTGGTCTCTCAACTCCACTTAAACGAGGCTTCGTTTATTGAGTTTCACAAATCAAATACAAAATGACATTTGCTCCAAAATTTCATTATTTTGAGTCATCAGTCTTTTCATAACATGACAGAGGTCATGTTATTAAAAACCTTCTTTCAGTTTAATCTAAATAATTTGAAACTAATCCATATCTGAAATGTGTGTTATTTCATCTTTCATATCCTTAATCTCAGCTCGGACTATTGTTAAATTCGATATTTTTTCATTTAAGAAAGCAATTTCTTTCTCTCGTTGTAGTAAGTCAGTAACCAATCTTCCAATGCGTAGTGTTAAGTCATTTACCAATGGTTCCAAACGGGAGAAGTCCTTCTTTAGATTATATACCTTTGGTTTTAGATCATTTGCAAAAGTCACAGTCTTCATAACTTTAGCTCTGTCACTTTCTAAGCTTAAAAACCTGTCTGTGTGCTTGTTGAAATCATTCTTTAGCTCTGAAAGTGTCTTCTTAACAGAATTAATTTTTTGGGAATTTTCAGATGCCGTCTTCCGGAGCATTGCTGTTCGATCAATGCTACTTGAAAGAAGATCACCTATGTTTTTTACTGTATCTTTTTCTACTTTCTCTATTTTATCTTCTAATTCTTGCACAGAATCTGTCAATGATGTTACATCAGTTACTAAACCTGAAATACGTCTTATATCTGTTTTTACAGCTGTAAGCTTGAGACCAACATCTTTTGCTAAGGAAGTTGTGCTTTGGTCTACTTTTGTTACATCTTGAGAAAGAGTTGTCAAATTGTTGTTCAGCGTATTTTGTTTTTCAGTCATCCTGTTGGACCAAGTTTTCACTTCAGAAATTTCCTCCTGTAGACGCTTTAGATGGGCAATTATTTGAAATGACTTCCACTGTTCCACGATAGCTTCAGACTTCTGCCACTATAAGAAAATAGAACACCACAGTAATTAACTTGATTAAAAGCTTAATATTTAAAATTTAGCTTGAATTTTCTGTGGTACTTATTTTTATTTCTTAATGTTTGTTCATTTTTGAGAGACATAGAGTGTGAGCTGAGGATGGGCAGAGACAGAGAAGGAGACACAGAGTTCAAAGCAGGCTCCATGCTCAGCACAGAGCCCAACGCGGGGCTTGAACTTACCAACTGTGAGAGCATGAGCTGAGCTGAAGTCAGATGCTTAACTGACTGAGCCCTCCAGGCTCCCCCATAATTTTTGAAACATAAGTTTGTAGCTATTTCAAGTGCTAGAATGAAGGGACCAATGGCCAAGACTCCATATGCATATCCTTATTGTCCTATTATGTTTAAAGATTTAATTTTTAAGTAATCTCCACAGCCAACATAGGGCTGGAATTTATAACCCAGAGAGCAAATCACGTACTCTACTGACTGAGACAACCAGGCACCCCTCTCATATTACTTTCATGAATAATTTTCTGGGGTATCTATCCATGAATAATTTAATTAACTAATTCTTAAATTCCTAGGATGTTAGGCATACCATGTGTGAGGGACATAAAGATGAGTACAGCTTGGGTTGTGACCTCAACTCAGTTTGGTAGAGGACAGATATGTAAAACGCAAACAACCAGTGAATAAAAAAACCATCTCCAAATTTCTAAAATCCTATGATTTCAAGTACAAGTCATTCTCAACTTTTGTATATTTCCATGCCACTCTCCTTCCCCACTGTCCATTGTAATACTGATTATCTATAAATTGTCATTTTGCTTTAACTTAGATACATTAGTTGATGAACATTTTTTTCCCCTGCCCCATCCCACCCCCTAGTTGATGAACATTTTGAGCCACATAACTACTTGGCAGTATTTCAAGTTGTTATTTCCATTGTTGGTGGTGATGTTTAGGTGCATATGTGAGTGTGTGTGTGTGTGTGTGTGTGTGTGTGTGTTTATATGGCAGTGTTGGAGAAGTTGAATATTTTGCTGTTTTTGAATATTTGAAATTTTACTGCATTGTGTCATCAGTTAATAAAATTAAGAGGGAAAGGGAAAATTAAAGTGTGGATTAGAGGATCATAGTATATTTATAAGATATAGTCTCATAATACAAAACTGAAAATTAAAACAGATAGGAATTTTCTATCTGTGAAACTAGTAAACTTCAATCAGAAGATTAAATGAAGACTGGATTTTGTACGTAGCTATGAAGGAAAAAATTAAAGGACATATGTAAAATATATTGTCAAAGTCTTTGTCCAAAGACAGATGTACAATGTGATTACATTGAAAGAGGGAGTCCCCATTATTTTTAAATTTTATTGAGAGAGCACATGCACATGCACATGAGTTCACATGTGTGAGTTGGGGAGGAGCAGAGAGAGAGAGAGAGAATCTTAAGCAGTCTCCACACCTAGCAGAGAGCCTGATGCTGGCTCAATCACAGGATTGTGAGATAATGATCTCAACTGAAATCAAGAGTCTAGTGTTTAACTGACTGAGCAATCCAGGTGCCCTGGGAGTCCCCTTTATAATGTGTAAGTCACTCTTACGACTTTCACACATTTAACTGTCAGCTTGTTTTCTATGAAAGCATTGCTTTAAAGTGGAGATTGTCTATAGCTGTCTACTACTAATAAAAAATAGTTGGATCCTCCATTTGCAACAATATGGATATATTTAGAGAATATCATGTTAAGTGAAACAAGTCAGAGAAAGACAAATATCACTCATATGTGGAATTTAAGAAACAAAACAAAGAAAAAAAGAGACAACCAAAGTCCTAAATATAGAGAATAAACTCGTGGTGTTCAGAGAGGTAGGGGTTGGGGGATAGATGAAATAGGTGAAGGGGATTAGGAGTATATTTATGCTGATGTGCACTGAGAAATGTACAGAATTGTTGAATCATTATTGTATACCTGAAACTAATACAATACCATATGTTAATTATACTTGAATTAAAAAAAAATTTTTAGGGGCGCCTGGGTGGCTCAGTCGGCTGAGCATCGGACTTCGGATCAGGTCATGATCTTGCGGTTCATGGGTTCAAGCCCTGCATTGGGCTTTGTGCTGACAACTCAGAGCCTGGAGACTGCTTTGGATTCTGTGTCTCCCCCTCTCTCTGCTCCTTCTCCGCTCATGCTCTGTCTCTCTCTCTCTCTCTCTCTCTCAAAATAAAATAAAGACATAAAAAAATTAAAAAAAAAAGAACAGTCTCTGCTTTTAAGGAGTTTGTAGTTTGGGAAAGAAAATATGAATAAATAGATTAACTAAAATCAACAAACAAGGAATGAGACATTCAGGCTGAAAAGCAAGTTTACAAAATAAGATATACAGTTTAATCTAAAGACATCGAGTTTTATTTACAAAATAAGTGTGTATTTGATTTTTTTTATGAATCACCTTTATAAAATTACATTTACCTGAATTACTCAGCTAATCTTTTGAGATTGTTTTGATAACACTAACTTGGTTTTATTTAATGCAAGTAAAAATTTATTGTGTTCAGAATATTATTTTTATGGCAGTTTAAAAAACGAGTAACAGAGAGATGCAAAAAAATGATAAGCTGAAATGGAACAGAATCGTTAACTCATAGTAGTGATTCCCCTTCTTTGACCATATATGTTTGATTTCATATATTTTAGGAATTTTCTCCTCAGTAGGTTTATGCTATGTTAATTAATGGTGGGGAGAGGTGGTCCAAAGTGTTTTTTGGTGGAGACATTAGATTGTAAAAATGTTATTACTGCTGTGACATTAAAGAGTAACCACAAACCGGAAGGAAATCAAGTAGTGATTGCAAAAACACTGTTTTATTTTTAAAAGGTTTTGCAAGTGTATTTGCTGAAACAGAGACTCCAAAGGATGAAGGGAGAAGATGGCTTATTTCTTCTATTTCATTTTTAGGTTATTATTTATTAATATATCTAGTCTGGTAGAATAAATGTAGCCTAACAGCATTACCCAGTGAAGAGCCCTCAGAAAGAGCTTACTTTATTTTTTAAATTGTTATTATTTTTTATTTTTTAAAATGCTTATTTACTTTTGAGAGAGGAGTGGGGGGAGAGAGAATTCCAAGCAGTCTCCACCCTGTCAGGGAAGAGGCTGCGAGGGGGCTCCACATGGGCTGTAACTCAGGACCCTGTGAGATCACGACCTAGCTAAAATCAAGAGTTGAATGCTTAACCCAATGAGCCACCCTTTCGCCCCGGAACTTTATTCTTACAAGGATAAGATCATTAAGAAACTGCTAGTAAGTCTCTCTGTTTCACTTGATAGCTTATAAAAGCAATTTATCATGAACTTCTATTGATCTTTACTAAAATATTAATTGAATACAGCGTAGGAATAGTCTTGAAATTGTTTCACTAAATTATTTTAAAAATTACTTAGGGCTTGTTCAAAGTATTTGCCTAGAATGGACAGAAGAGTTGGAAAGTCTACCAGTAACTCAAAAGATTCAGCCAGTTATTTAAATATTTACCAAATTCCCATCACATATACAAGGTACTAAGCTAGATGCTATCCTATAATGTTTGTTAGGTATTGTCTTAATCTGCAAGTAGAGCCACATGGTTCGAGGGAATGATCTGGGTCCAAATGGTTTTCCAGAAACTTTGCTAAAGGATCTTTGAACTGTAACTAAAGGACCTAGAAAAAAATTTTTTTATAATAGTTTATTGTCAAATTGGTTTCCATATACCTAGAAATTTTATCAATCTCTAAAATTTAAAACCACATAAAGCCAGAAGGGGTCTAAGAGATTTTTCAATACAATTCCCTCATTTTACAAATTAAAAAAATGAACCCCCAAATAAAGTGCCCAAGAACACACAGATAGTGGCAGAGCCTAGATTGGAAGATTCTGGTCTAAGGCTCTTTCTCCACCTCACTTCCCCACTCTAGTCTAAACATGTATGTTCCTTCTTATGCCCAAGGTCCAAACAATTTTAGGTCATAGTTAGAACTTTTGTGTGACTTATAGTCTTGTTTAATGGCAACATGGAAGAGACATATTTGGCCGAATTACAGTTTTTTGAATTCCCAAGATAGTTTTATTGATAGCAGATTTCTTGTGATTTTCTCCCCCGATTGAACAGTAGCAGATTGCATTGTTTTGTGGGAGGTCAGTAGCCTCTGGTGTTGGACAGTCCTAGCAGTGTGACTGCAAGTTTCCTAACCTTACTAAGCCCCAATTTCCTCATTTTAGAAATGGGTGTCAGGGCTAGCAAAGTTGTAGTGGAACGTAGTGATGATATGGGTCACGTTAGGTAGTCAATATACAGAGCTGTTACTGTGGACGATGATGAATGTAGACTTCCTAGCAGCATTTGACACGTAATAGGCTCAAAATGCTTGTTCTTTTCTCCTTTGTTATAAAAGCTGGGATGGACCATTTTGATTAATATTAAATTAATAGATCAATGCTGAACTATAAAAACTAAACAAAACAAAACAGATGCTGAGAAAATTTGCAGAGCTTTTGCTGACTGTGCAAATATGAATTAAGAATATAGAGAAATAAGTTTTTCCATGTGTTTGGTGAATTTGCAGTATCATTTTTAATGACATATTAATCTTGGCTCAAGATTATAGATTCATACAAAGGTCTGTTATCAGGTTAAGATTAAAAATAATACCATTAACTTTGTATCTTACTAGTTTTCTATGAAACCATATGGATAATAATTCAACATTTTTATTTCTCATTATAAAATATAAAAGTACACTTAGTCAACAGCATTTAATCATTAGGCAAAATTTAAGGAAATACTATAAATAGATTTTTAAAATTTTATTTATTTAGTTTGAGAGAGAGAGACAGCACACACAAGTGAGAAAGGGGCAGAGAGAGCGGGAGAGACAGAACCCCAAGCAGGCTCTGCACTGTCAGCAGGGCCTCATATGAGGCTTGAATTCACGAACCATGAGATTATGACTTGAGCTGAAACCAAGAGTTGGATGTTTAACTGACTGGACTACCCAGGCATTCCATAAATAGATTTTTAAACTTTGCATCCAAAAGTTAAAAAAATTAGGTGTTTGTTTTGTAAAAGAGATTTATTTATACTAAATTTAAACAATGGACCCAGGACTCTCTATCAGATATTAATTGATAAAATTTATTATCATTTACAAAGACACAAAAATGTGTTTTAGAATACAGTAATCTTCCTTAAAGGAAAGACTAACAGTGTAATTTAATATTTGATACACAGGGAAATGTTTGAAATTTCAAGGATCTGTGTTATATAAATGAATGCAAGAAACAGAAGAAGAGGGGTGCCTGGGTGGCTCAGTCGGTTAAGTGTCTGACTTCGGCTCAGGTCATGATCTCACAGTTTGTGGGTTTGAGCCCCGTGTCGGGCTCTGTGCTCACAGCTAGCTCAGAGCCTGGAGCCTGCTTAAGATTCTGCATCTCGGGGTGCCTGGGTGGCTCAGTCGGTTAAGCCTCCGACTTCGGCTCAGGTCAGACCTCACGTTTGTGGGTTCTAGCCCCGCATCAGGCTCTGTGCTGACAGCTAGCTCAGAGCCTGGAGCCTGCTTCCGGTTCTGTGTCTCCTTCTCTCTCTGCTCCTCCCCCTATCATGCTCTGTCTCTCTTTGTATCAAAAATAAATAAAACATTAAAAAAAAAAAGATTCTGTATCTCTTTTTCTCTCTGACCCTCCCCTGCTCATGCTGTCTCTTTCTCTCAAAAATAAATAAAAGTTAAAAAAAAAAAAACGAAACAGAAGAAGACAAATCAGGTACATCTAAATCTTTCTGAGTTTTTTTATAGGAAAGACTCTGAGTAAAGGAAAATATACACATGTACATAATATGCATATACATGTACACAATAGTTTTCTCATGAAATACTTGTAGAACAGCAGTTTTTGTTGCCTGTGTAACTGTTACTACAGAATAGAGTGGCCACCTTGTTTCCGTTCATTTTCTGTAACCACTGCTATGGTATATACAAGTTAATACTGATGCATCAAATCTGGTGACAGGCCAAATAAATAAATAAAATTGAAGAATACAAGAGATCACATCTACCATGTCAGGTTGGAGGTTGAAATAACTAAGTTCCAGTGAAGTTCAGAATCTATTTTATTAGCATTAAAATAAAAGCGAACAAAAACAATTTTGTCAGTGCACATAGACAAGAAGTTAGACATTCAAAAGTCAAGGGATTTAATGTTAAGATTCAAGAAAATAATGCTATGCCCTTTAATAGTATCATTCTTTTAGGCTTATCTTTATGACCCATGGCCGTCTACCACTACCATAGGAACTCCTAAACCCAAAATAGACCTGTTTGGGATTTTTCAAAAAAATGTGCAATTTATATAATAAAACCACCTGAACACAACTACTTTTTATAATTTACTGCCTTCAAGCACTTTGTGTTTATTTTTGATAAATATGAACATGCATTTTAACTTATTTAGTTTCTAATTTATTAAAAAAATCTTTACACCAAACATGGGGCTCAAACTCACAATCCCAAGATTAATAGTCACTTGCTCTTCCAAGTGAGCCAGCCAGGTGCCCTTCAAGTTCTTTAGTATATGTGCTGTCAAAGTGAGCCCTTCTCAAGTTCTTACTGTTTAATTCCACTGATATTACATTATAAAACTGGGACTACAGTTGGTTATTAGCAAGAAGACACAAATAAGAATAGTACTTCCTTCCATATGTAATTGACTCAGTTTTCAATGCCAAACCTGGACACTTTGATATATCACTCATCAAGAAAAGTCTTATGCGTTCCTCCTAACCTGTACATTTCCAATTATCATTGGAAAAATACGACTAGATCTTCCCTTAATCACATCTAAGTATGTCCACATCTTATTCCTTATGACACCATTGTATGACTTAGAATGAAATAAAATCACTATGTAAAACAATTTGGGTTGGTAGTTTTGGAGCTCTTTACAACAATGACATGTTTAATTACCATATGGTTACCATAATTTCTCATTATGTTGTTTTTTCCTCTTTAAAATAGGCCACAGGTGTATTATAGATAGAATAAGTTATCTAGAGATCATGTATCTAGCAAACTCAAGAGTCTGTAACACAGATAGAACCTTAAAAAAAAAAAGCCCAAGTATAAAAAGGTATTCCAAAAGTCCATACTTCAAAGCATACACAATTAATTCATAGGTTAAAACCTTCAATAAAAATATATTTACTTTTTTTAATTAAAAAAATTTAAAGTAATCCCTATGCCCAATGTGGGGTCCAAAGTCATGACCCTAAGATCAAGAGTTGCATACTCTATCGACTGAGCCGGCCAGGCACCCCCATGTTTACCCTTATTCAAAAATTCTTACAAGTATTTGTAACATACTTTAGAACCTTAATAAAAAGTAAAACTGTTTCCCAGGCTCCATAGTTTTCAAAAAGTACGTATTAATTCATAACAAAGTACCTTAAGTTCCCCCTTGGGCATCTTATTTTTCATTTTGGACAAATTCCCTATAAACTTGGTGGCCTAGATCTTGGCCTGCAGTAAATTACAAAGGGAATGCAGAACTGGTTAGGGCAGGCACATTACCACCCAACCTGATATTAATATTGGGCCAATGGGTTGCATCTTTTGGTGACAAAAAAGGTATAAGAAATAGACATAAGGTTTGAAAATACACCCAACTAGGGTCATTTAGTGAGAAGGGAAACTCTTCTCAATAGCTTCTAGCAATGTTAATATATTTGGGTCTAATAGTCTAATATAATAGGTGAAATTCATAGTAATGCTCATTATTAGAAAATGTTTAAAAATATTTCGTATATGGCTTTTAAAAACTGGAGAAATCATTTTGGAAATATTTCTATTTAAAATGGCTAAAATGAAAGAAATTTTATTGCTTAAAAGGGTAAGCTTTGGTTATCTGGATAATCCAAGTGTGTGGGTATCTCACTTATTTGCCAGTAATGTAGGATAAAGTGAGGCATATTAAAATAACACAAAAGTTCATGTATAACAGTATGGTCATCAGAATAAATGTAGTGCATTTAAAAATCACTATCAATTCCTTTATTTTCTATATTATATTCTTCTAAAGTTCCTTTTTCTCTTGTATTTGAATATACCATAAAATCATGAACTTTTCCTTTTAGAACATCCAGTTCATTTTGCATCTTTAATATGCTATTATCATACTGAATTCCTTCAAGCGTTTTCTGCATCTCCATTATTTCAGATACTGCTTTCAGCATATCATCTTCCATATTAAACATCTGAGTAGTCAAGTCTTCTATTTTTTTTTCTGTCCCTATCAGATCCTGAGAGACCCTGAGAACAGAATGAACAGCACTTTCAATTGCTGGCAAATGAGTCTTGCATTCTTCAACTTTGGGTTCATAGCTGGAAAGTTTATGAGTCAGGTCTTCATCTCTGGCAAAGAGAGCATGCTGTTCCTCTTCTAACTTTTCAACTGCTTCTGTATCAGAACCAAGCTGCTCTTCTACTCGCAGAAGATCCTCTTCTTCTTGTCTTTTTACTGTTCTAATATTTCTTAGTGTGCTATCTTCCAAATCTTTTAGCCTTTCAGTGAGCAATTTTATTTCTTGTTCAGCTGAGTTAATTTGGACAGTAACTTGAGAATGTATGTGTTTTGATTCTGATTTGAAAGTGTCTGTATTAACGTTCATTTCTTCTAGGCTTCTTTTCCAGAAATCTGAAACATTCTGGAATTTCTCAATAAGGCTTTGCATCTTTTGGGTGAGCAACTCTTCACTATTTTGAATATCATGCATAATACTTTGGAGGCTGGATACTTCCTGCTCAAACTGGGTCACCAAGGACATGGATGATGTTGTTTCCTGCAGGATACTTTCAGTAGAATCAAGCTGCATTTATAACACAAAACAATTCCCAAGGCTACTTAATAACTTTTGTATTAGGGAAACATACTTTAACAATCACACCCCCAGTTCAAATTCTGAATATGTCTAAGAGATCTATCAGAAGCATAATGACAAAAACATTAACTACCTTAGTAGTTGTTTTACCATGTTTTAAATAAATGTAATAGATTGGCACTATGGTAGAAAAACATATAACTGGATTTATAAACCTAAATATTTGCGCATTTTCACGGAAGGATATTCAAAAGAGAAATAATGTCAAAGAAGCTTGAAGTATATCACATTTCCTTCTTTTCATACTTCAATGGAGAACAACCTTGTCATTTTTAGAGTTACTTGGCTTTTTTAGAAACTGTAACCTAGTTAATAAAACTTGTTGTTTCTTAAATTATATGATTCTAGGAGAGTTTATGCCTGAAAACTGACCTCTTACAAAGAAGGGACTAGTATCAGATCTTATAGATTAACAAAGGCAAAAATGAATAAAAATCTTGTTTAGTGAGACAACTCACATCAAATAGTATCTTTGCTAATAAGTATCTGTATATTGTGTTAAAGCTTCTGGCATCTCCTCATATGTGTCTGGGATATAGAAGGGTCAGGGTGGAGACCTCTTTTAATCTAAACTCACATATAGATAACAGCCCTGGAGACTGTAGGAAGGCCTAGAATGATCATTAACTTATTAAATGATTGCAGCATTGTGTTGAAGACATAATACCATAGAAGACGTGGTTCTGCTCTAACGCAGCTTGGTTTAATCGAGGAGAAAGCCAAGTCTACCTGTGTCATGGCAGAGGAAGAGTTATGGAAACACTTAGCTGGGGCACCCAAACCAGACTTCGCTGATCAAGGAAAATATTCTAGAAGTATTATCTAATATCTGCTTCCAGTTACTTCTTTAAATCATCCTACACACTACAGCCAAATTAAGCTTTTAAAAACTGCCATGCACATCATGGTACAACATTAGAAACCCCACAATGTCTCCTAATGCTTCTAAGATAAGGTCCTAAGTTTATCTCTATATGCTATTCTTCCCTCCTTGTTGCTTAGCTAAGTTGTCTTTCCTTCAAGGATCAGACCAGATCTTCGCCCCTCTGTGCAGCAGTCCTCCACAGCCCTAGCCCTGATGGCCCAAACTCCTGGAGCACCTATTATGTTGTGTCCTTGACACCTGTTTGGCACTTAGGACACATGATTAAAGAAGTTTTGAGTGTTTGCTCTGTGCCAGACCTTGTTCTACACACTAGATATGAAAATATAGATATATAATTTGGTTCTGACTTGATGACAGAGGAGACAGCACTTTGGATCTTTTACATCACATTCTGGAGTCCCATTAAGATTTATTGATTATTGGGGTACCTGGGCAGGTCAGTCGGTTAAGGTTAGACTCTTGTTTCGGCTCTCATGATCTCACAGTTTAGTGAGTTTGAGCCCCACATTGGGTGCTGCGCTGACAGTGCTTAGGGATTCTCTCTCTCCCTCTCTCTACCCCTCCCCAGCTCACGCTGTCTCTCTCTCTCTAAAAATAAATAAATAAACTTTAAAAAATATAAAAAAGATTTCTTGATTATTCTATGTTCCATTATTAGGCACTAGGGGTATAGAGATAAAAACAGTGTTTGCTTTAAAGAGCAGTAAGGGAGGCAAATTAATAACAACAAAAACTCATAAGAGATTACGATTTGTGTCATGACAGAATTAGCATTGGGAGAATGGGTACTTTTAGGAGAGATGGGCAGTCTGAAATGAGGAAAGGCTTAGAAGTGACTCTGAGGTCTGACTCTTTAATAGACTGATGTTTTTAGTCAGGTGAAGATATGAAAGCTTCTAAATTCCTTGGGGAAGAGACCACGTCTTATGCCTTTTTGTAGCCCCCGTATCTTATGGTATAAAAAACATGTTTGCTGACTTAGGAAGAAGAATGCTCATAAACCTTCTAGGCCCACCCCAGTCAAGACCGAAGCAATCCCAGGTCATAGCTAGGAACAATGTAACAGTACTAATATAATAAAACCACTCTGAACATTGTTTAAAAATTATTTTTAGGGGTGCCTGGCTGGTTCAGTCAATAGAGCAAGCAACTCTTGATCCCGGGGTTATAAGTTCAATGTGTAGTATAATGTATAGACATTACTTAAAAATAAAATCTCTAGGGGCACTGGGTGGCTCAGCTGGTTGAGCATCTAATTGGTTTTGGATCAGGTCATGATATCACAGTTTGTGGGCTCCAGTCTCACACTGGACTCTGTGCTGTCAGTGCACAGCCTCCTTGGGATCCTCTTTCCCTGCCCTTCCCCTGTTCACGTGCTCTCTCCCTCTCAAAATAAATAAACTTTAAAACTAAAATAAAATCTTTAAAAAATTATTTTTAATGTACACATGTAGCTATAATACAAGATCCTTTAAAAATCAATTCTGAGAAATATTTGTACATCAGTAATATTGTTAGTTGTCCTAATATCAGCATTTTGAAGAGGTAAGCTTATCTTCATCTAAGGTAATTTCCTATTTTGGCTGTTTACCAGATCAGATCATCATTGTAATCTGGACGCAATGTCCCAGTAGCCTCAAGTACAAGATCAACTTTTCACCATAGTAAAGGTCTCAAGATTTAATTTGAAAATACGTGGTGATTAGTATGCTACAATAATTTGCATTTAGGGGCTGTCAATACATCCCAACAGATTTTCTCATATTTTTTTAAAAAAGGGCTTAGTATCTTAAATTTACTAACTGTTTAAAGTTTTCAAAAAGTTTTAATATATATCACATCTGATCCATATAAAAATCTTGTTATTCTCATTTAATAAATGATGAAATAGAAGCCAAGAGAAGGTAAAGTGATTTTTCCAAGTTACACAGCTGTGATGAGAGCCCGCATCTACTTGTTTTCCCTCCTACTAATTATGCTGGCCTTGAGGACCAGCTTTGTGAAAAGGCAGCTCTTGTCGAACTACTCCTAGGGAAGACTAGGAGGCAAAGAGCTTTGCAAAGTCTGAATATTTCTTGGATCCCATGATGATATTTCAAAAATCTGCCTCAAAAAGCATTTTTGCCACCAAATTTTTCACCTAAAAAGGGAGTCTGTCTCCAAAATTTATTTTCAATAGCTTTTAAGTATATGGAGTTTCTATCTCTTGGGACTCTTTTTCTATGATTTTTCTGTATTTTTTTCTTTAAATATGTTATTCATATATTTTTTATAATTTTATAGCCCCCAACAAGGACAATCAGATTCCAACTCGAGCCTTATGTCAAAATACCCATTCTTGCAGGACTATGCAGCTTCTTTCTAAGGCCCCTAAGCTCACCCTCTATGGAATCCCGTGGCATATCTGAGAGGTGCATAATTTTCATCCATGGCTTTTCTCTTCTGGGGGATTATATACTAATTCTGTGTGCGAGGCCACAGGAACTCAGACTCTCTATTTCATTTGTCTGTTTTTGTAAATCCTTGTTCACCTTGGTACCAAGCACAAGTCCTTGCCTACCTTATAACATGAGTAAAGGTTTAGTGAATGAATAAATGAACAAAGAAGGCATGTTTACCAATGATAGCTTGATTTCTGTTAGCCAGACAAGTCCTGCATGATGCTTTATTGATTGCAGCTGACCTCTCCTGAGAAGCATGGTAGTTAAACATTTTTTATCTGTCTCACATTTCTAAGAATTCCAGTAATAATGCATCTGCATTTGCAGCTTCAAGAAACCCAACATACACATGGATTTTAATCTTCACTTGGTTACAAAATCAATATTTATTCTTATCTTAGTCATTCTTATATGCATATGTATATAAATCTACCAGCTGGAAAGTAAAGAAAAAAAAAAACCTGATGGATCTTTGCCCAAAAAGTGCCATTCCTATTCTAATTTTGTTCCTAAAGAAAAATAATATTTTCAGTGCTCTAAACACTTAATATTTAAATAGAAAGTTGGAGTCACATCAATATGAGATTATTGGGCCTTTTAAATATTAACATTTATTGTATTAAAAAAAACCCGTTTCTTTCAAAATAATCTGAGTCTAAATTGAGTTAAGAAAGTAATGGTCTAAAAGGCAGGAAAAAGGAAGTTATAACTGGAGTAGAAGGATGGTAGTAGGGAAGAAAATTGGGAAAATCTTCCCAAAAAGCCAATTATTAATTACCTTTTCTGAAATTAAACTGATTTTACTTTGAAGTCCTTGGAACTTATTGGTTTCTGTTTTCAGTAACTGGTATTGGCTTTCCACCTTTGCAAACTTTTCTGACTGCTGAAATACAAACCTGGAAAAGAAAAAAAAAATCATTACCTCCTAATTCATATCCATTTAAGTTAGAAATTTTAAAAAAGTTTATTTATTTATTTGAGAGAACGTGTGCACAAGTGGGGGAGGGGCAGAGAGAGAGGGTGAGAGAGAATCCGAAGTAGGCTCCATGCTGTCAGCACAGAGCCCGACTTGGGGCTTGATCCCATGAACCCTGAGATCATGACTTGAGCTGAAACCAAGAGTTGTATGCTTAACCAACTGAGCCACTCAGTCCCCCAAGTTTGAATTTTATTTTTTTATTAAAAAAAATTTTTTTTAAATGTTTTATTTATTTTTGAGACAGAGAGAGACAG
The DNA here is from genome assembly GCF_006229205.1 of Suricata suricatta. Classification (NCBI taxonomy): domain Eukaryota; kingdom Metazoa; phylum Chordata; class Mammalia; order Carnivora; family Herpestidae; genus Suricata; species Suricata suricatta. The sequence goes on along the minus strand of NC_043709.1, from coordinate 21,692,221 downwards.
AGCATGAGAGGGGGAGGGGCAGAGAGAGAGAGGCTGACACAGAATCCGAAGCAGTCTCCAGGCCCTGAGCTGTCAGCACAGAGCCCGATGTGGGGCTCCAACTCAAGAACTATGAGATGATGACCTTAGTCGAAGTCAGATGCTTAACTGACTGAGCCACCCAGACACCTCTATAAAAAGGGTATTTTTAAATTAAAATGTAGAAAAGAAGGGGCACCTGGGTGGCTCTGTCAGTTAAGTGACCGGCTTCGGCTCAGGACATGATCTCACAGTTTGTGGATTCAAATCCCGCACTGGGCTCTGTGTTGACAGCTCAGAGCCTGGAGCCTGCTTCGGATTCTGTGTCTCCCTCTCTCTCTGACCCTCCCCTGCTCACACTGTCTCTCTCTATTTCTCAAAAATAAATAAAAAACATAAAAAAAATTAAAATGTAGAAAAGAAAAAAACTGGAATGGACAGAGAGATGATTAGAGTTGCAAAATAACAATAGTCAAAACTATGAAAACAGGAGTCATTGTCAAAGTGGTGATAGAACACAATGCTGGGTGTATAATCTACAATTAGTTATACTCAACAGTATGAGTCACATATATGTCCTTTATTTTATATTTTAAATAGGTATGCTTTAGATGCCATTTTAAAATTGGTTTGTATTCTTCATCTGGTAGGTAGCAAAGGGTAGAAGCATAAATAAGTTATCCAAATCTTAAAAACAACAAATAGAATTTTGTTTGTATAGGACTTGAAATAAGCAAACACAAAAGAAATGCTTTGGCTGTAATACCATTTTGGTTTATCTACTTTGACTCAATTCTTTGGGCTCAGAGAAAGCAGCAGTTAAAAGTCTTCGTGTTATTTATTGAGCCATCAAAAAGGAGCGGAGCAGAATCATATGAAGAGAGTGCTTTAGTCATAGAACATAGACTAGTGGTTCAAAAACTTGCTACCAATTGAAGTCACTTGTCTGCTTTAAAAAAGTCTCATGCCTGGATCCCCCCTATAGAAATTCTGACTTATGTGGTTTAGGATGTGACTTGGATATCAGAAATCTTCAAGGCTCCCCAGATTATCTGAGTACTCAGTCAAGCTGAGAACTATTAATTGATAATGTTTTATGAAATTGACTTCCATTGAAAGACAAATATTTAAAGATCCCCAAACTCAAAGGAAAGGTGAAAGACTTGAGAGGTTTGTGTATCAATGCTAAGGTGATGTTTTAAACTCATAAGTGTCATTATTAGGCTAACTTGCTATGAAACTGTCCAAAACTAAAATGGATTTTTTGCTTTTTCAACAAATGTTTACAATATTAGATGATTAAGTTTCTTCTGATGATGGCTAATCTCTGTCCCATGAGATAACAGTGAGTTGAGTAAGACCAGGTTACATAATTAGCATAGACTGACTTTTCTATGTGCTAATATGACTTTTATTTTTATTTTTTAAAAGTTTATTTATTGGGGTGCCTGGGTGGTTCAGTCAGTTGAGTGCCCGACTTTGGCTTAAGTCATGATCTCACAGTCCATGGGTTCAAGCCCCACGTTGGGCTCTGTGCTGACAGCTCAGAGCCTGGAGCCTGCTTTGAATTCTGTCTCCCTCTCTCTCTCTGCCGGTCCCCAGCTCACTCTGTCTCTCAAAATAAAGACATTAAAAAAAAAGTTTTTATTTATCTTGAGAGAGACAGAGAAAGCACTAGCAGGGGAGGGGTAGAGAGGAAGAATCCCAAGCAGGCTCCATGTTGTCAGCACAGAGCCTGACTTGGGTCTGGAACCCATGAAACCATAAGATCCTGACCTAAGTTGAAATCAAGAGTAGGTTGCTCAACTGACGGAGCCATCCAAGAGTCCCTAATATGATATTTTATTAATTTACTTATTAAAATGTTTATTTTGGTGGGGGGGGGTAGAGAGAAGGGGACAGAGGATCCAAAGTGGACTCGAACAGCAGAAAGCTGATATGGGGCTCTAATTCACAGACCATGAGATGACCTGAGCTGAAGTCAGACACTTAACCAACTGAGCCACCCAGGCGCCCCCCCTAGTATGACTTTTCTTTTTAATTTTTTATAACATTTATTTATTTTTGAGAGGCAGAGAGTGACAGAGAACGAACAGGGCAGGGACAGAGAGAGAGGGAGACACAGAATCTGAAGCAGGCTCCAGGCTCTGAGCTGTAAGCACAGAGCCCAACATGGGACTCGAACACATGAACTGTGAGATTGTGACCTGAGCTGAAGTCGGATGCTTAACCAACTGAGCCACCCAGACACCCCCTAGTATGACTTTTACATAACATTTCTGGTTATTAGAAAATGCCATCATTCTAATTTTCAAATTCCAATTCTTGGATTTTAAGAGATTCTTTTCAGAGTACAGGCTTATCTGAGATCATCAGACAAGAGACCAAGGATGGAAAACATCCTAAAGAGAGAAGTCTAATTTCAGAGCTTAGCATTATCATCCATTACTCCAGTGTTACTGATTTATCCTGTAGATCCATGTGTTTATTTAGAATAAAATCGTTATTATAAGAGACTTTTTTGAAGGCTGATCTAGCACATTATAGCACTTGTCATTTTATTAAAACTTCTAATGCTGCCTATTTCTATACTTCTCTTTAAAATTCAAATATTAAGCAAAACCTTGAAGAACACTATGTCATGTTAATGCAAATATCATCTCTGATGATAATTTGTAGTTTTTTTCATGGTTAGCTTTTCAACAGATTAAAAAAAAGACTCACTGGGGTGGCTGGGTGGCTCAGTCAGTCAAGCATCTGACTTCAGCTCAGGTCATGATCTTACAGTCTGTGAGTACAAGCCCTGCATCAGGCTCTGTGCTAACAGCTCAGAAATTGGAGTCTGCTTTGGATTCTGTATCTCCCTCTCTGTGCCCCTCCACTGCTCATACTGTCTCTCGCTCTCTCTCTCAAAAATAAATAAACTTAAAAAAATAAAACAAATAAAAATAAATAAAGACTCACCATTGCTACATATGAATAATAATGCACGTAAGAAAAAACAAGCATAAAGTTGACTTTGGGCTAGTAATGAAAAAAGTGAAGAGTGGTTTGTATGGTGAATTAAAATATATTTATTTTATTTTTCACTTCTATGTGCCAGGCCCTATTCTAAAATGATTTATAGGGGCTCCTGGGTGGTTCAGTCAGTTAAGCATCCTACTGTCTCAGGTCACAATCTCACGGTTTGAGTTTGAGCTGTGCATGGAGCTCTATGTTGATAGCTCAGAGCCTGAAGCCTGCTTCAGATTCTTGTCTCCCTCTCTATCTGCCCTTCTCCTCCCTTGCACTGTCTCTCAAAAATAAATTAAAATAAAAAATTAAAAAAGAATTATACATGTTAACTCATTTAAATTAAGAATGATTTTCCAGAAGTCAACGCTGATAGAAAGCAGCTTCAATACTGAAAAACTAAGTTTTTGAAATTGGTATCCAGAGTAGCATCCAAAGGGCTTTGTTTCCTTTTTACAAGTCAGAGGCATATTCTAACAGAAGTTCAAGGCCCCCTTATTCCCAGTCTTCCTTGGTTTAGATGAGAGTTAGGGTCTACCACGGGTTATACCTTCTAGTTAGAAAAGGACGATAAATAGTTCTGGAGTAGAGATTTTTATTTCTAGGGTGTTGGCCTCTTCTTAAGGATTAGTATCAGAGGGAGGCAGGATATTATACTGGTTAAGAGTACGGCGCTGAGGGGTGCCTAGCTGGCTCAGTGGCTCAGTTAGTTGAGTGTCTGACTTTTGAGGATCAAGTCATGATTTCATAGTTCATGAGTTCAAGCTCCATATCAGGCTCTGCAGAGCCTGCTTGAGATTCTCTCTCTCCTCTGCCCCTCCCCTAATCATACATTCTCTCTCTCTCTCTCTCTCTCTCTCTCTCTTTCTCTCTCTCTCTCTCTCTCAAAAAAAAAAAATATGGAGCTGAGCAACTTTGGCTCTGCCACTTACCAGCTGTATAATCATCTTGGGCAACTTATTTATCTTTGTTATAGTTTCCTCATTTGTAAAGTGGAAATAATATTTCATAGGATTGTTACAGAGAATAAATAGGTTCAAATTTATGCAGTTAGGACATTATACATCAGCTATTCTCTCATATGCTGGCTTTCTTTCAGTCTGCTTTGTGCGGGTGCTTTTCATCCGAGAGACAAGCCTGTAGTGGTATAAAGGCTTACACTTGATGGAAGTCCCGTACCTGTTCACCGTTGAAACCAGGTTTGGGTTTATAGCAAACGAAAGATGGAATGGATGGATTAGACCACTTAAAGGAAGAGAACACTCTTATTCTGTTTTTGGGCCTCTTCTCATTATCATATAGGAAAATATAAAGAAGAAAGGGACCCAGGTTAATTGGCTACTTGAGTGTTGGGCTTACAAAAGGATTCAACTCCTTCATCATCCATTGCAGTCTACAGATACCTCATACAGATTCAGGGACCTGTAGCACTAAAGTGTTTCCTTAGGGTGTTGACTCTACATAGCTACTTTAGTAATCTTAGATGGTGACAGATAGCTGATTGAGGACTTACATGGCTTTTCTGGCTTTGTTTCAACTTAATAATGAAAAAGAGGCAAATAAACAAATGAAGCTGTTATTATGGACCTTCTACAAGAAAGGGAGTTCCAGGGCCACTAGGGTCAGTATCCAGTATTTCATTTTCAGGCACAATACTGCATGTTGAGGAAAATCATAACCATATTCCATTTTTAAAAATCAAGGTATTAAAGATTTTTTTTTTACATTTTTAAATTTATTTTTGAGAGACAGAGAGTGAACAAGGGTGGGAGAGAGAGAGAGGGAGACACAGAATCCAAGGCAGGCACCAGGCTCTGAGCTAGCTGTCAGCACAGAATCTGATGTGGGGCTCAAACCCACAAACAGTGAGATCATGACCTGAGCCGAAGTCGGACATTCAACTGACTGAGTCACCCAGGCGCCCCTAAAAATCAAGACATTTAAAGCATAATCCTTTCTTTCAGATAAAACGTCACTACCAAAAGACAACATAAAAAAGATGAAAAATGAGGTTGGTGAAAATTTTGAATGTAACTCGTGTCTATTGTAAGCACTAACAGTAAATTCCTGCACTAAAGTGTCTACCTTTCAACTGTCCCTTTATAGGTTTGTTAGAGTGTTTTCCCAGAACATTAAATTATTGAAAAGCTGAGCACGTTATGATGTAATTTATCTCATATGAATATGAGTCGTTGGATAATTAATGAGAATAGGTTCAGTAACTAAAACCAATTGTATTACGTCCCAGAGAGAAGCAATACGTACAGATGATCCCCAACTTAAAATGGTTTGACTTAAATTTTTTTGACTTTATGATGATATGTAAGTGATATGCATTCAATAGAAACTGTACTTTGAATTTTGACCTTTTCCCCGGCTAGCAATGTGATCCCGATTCTCTACTTGGTAGGATCCTCTACTGACGCTAGACAGTGGCAGCAGTAGCTCCCTGTCTGTCATGTGACCAAGAGAGTATACAACTGATTCACGTACAACCATTCTGTACCCTTTCAACTGTTTTTTCACTTTCAGTATTCAGTAAATTATAGAAGATATTCAATACTTCCTTATGAAATAGGCTTGTTAGATAATTCCGATCAAGTATCTGCTAATGTTAAGTGTTTTGAACACATTTAAGGCAGGCCCGGCTGAACTATAATGCTCGGTAGGTGAGGTGTATTAAATGTATTTTTGTCCTATGGTAGTTTCAATTTATGATGAATTTACTGGGAAGTAACCTCATCTTAAGTCAAGAAAGATCTGTATATCTTAGCCTATTACTGAATAACTTTCTGAGTAAAAAAGGTTCTTATTTACCTAAAGAAAGTCATGCATTTTATTTATACTAAAAACATTTTTTAATGTTTATTATTTTTGAAAAAGAGAGAGAGAGAGAGAGAGACAGAGTGTGAGTGGGGGAGAAGTACAGAGAAAGGAAGACAGAATCGGAAGCAAGCTCCAGGCTCTGAGCTTCGAGCTGCCAGCACAGAGCCCAATGCGGGGCTGGAACTCACTGACTGCAAAGCAGGACCTGAGCTGAAGTCCGATGCTAACCGACTGAGCCACCCAGGCTCCCCAAAAGTCATGCATTTTAAGACATAAGAGCATTTACAAATTTATTCTTTAAAATAAAAATCAAAATATTATATAAACTAAATACCATATTGCTAAGATGAACAATGTCTTTTTTTTTTTAAGAGAACACAATAACATTCACTTTATTGTAACAAATCTTTTATTAACTTCCACTCAGTCACCAGTAGAGCGTAATTCAAAATTTACTACCATCAAAAATGGTCTAAAGGACATCCAGAACATTCCCTTCTAGAATTCTATTACTCTTGAAGATGAATAACTATCTTCTAAATACTTTAAAAATCGGTTAAAAGTGGAGGGAAGTTTTAATTTAAAGCATCAGTTTTATTATTAAGATGAAATAGATTATTCCTAAAGAAAATGACTGGGGAAAATACAATTAATAAGTTTGTTTTATGGTTATTTCTATACATTTTTCCTATGACAACAATAGATGGCTATTTGCTTCGTTTAAAAACTACAGACGTTCATTTTTTCGGTGAACACCAGAGCGACACTTTCGTCATTTCACAGTACTAAAATTCAATCTGGAATTTAGGAATACACCTTAAATTCATAACGCATGAACAACGATCACATGAGAAATCCTCCAAACTCTGTTACCATTAACCGCTTGTTGCCCTGAGATCATAATGACTTCTTTAACGGCTGCAAACCCTGTCAATAGGCATTTATGGGGTGAACGTGGGGCAACGGCTTCCAAGACAAATGTACAGCGGACAGGAAATGGTGAGTTACAGGAACGGAACGCTTCCGACGAGTGGCAGGAGCCTAATAAAGTTTGGCCAAATCCGCATCTCTTAAGAAAGGGCCGACTCTTTCCCAGACCTCAACTCTAGCTGATCCGGGGCACACTACTAATAAATACAGAGGAAAACTGAGTTGAAAGACGTGAAAGAAAAGAAAAAATAAAGTTGGGCTGTCCTTTTGTTGAGGCAGAGGAAGCGAAGCCGCGGGTCTGAGGCTTGGAGCTCAGCGGGATGCTGATCCGCGCGGCGTCCCGAGAAGAGCGGGGCGACCGCGGGAGGCCGGACCCAGGGCACGGGCGGCCTCGTGTCCACTTACCAGGCCAGGCCCAGGCACGTCCCCAGCGACAGCAGGCTCACGCCGGTCCGGGGATCCGCCCAGCCCCCGCCTCCACCGCCCTGGGCCTCTGGGGTCTTCCCGCCCTCGCTCCGCTTCGCCGGCTCCGAGGGGGCTCCCTTGGGTCCCGACTTTTTCCGGCTCTTCACCTCTGACATGTCTGGAGGCCCTGAGGACGACAAATCCAGGGAAGGGAACTTCTTCACCCACGGTGAGCGGGACGCCTCAGCGGTGACCGCGCCCCCTCCTGGACTTAGCGCCGCCCAGAAACCGATCTCCTCCTCTCCCGGCCGTTCTCCAGTTTCAGAGAGTCCTCAGCCTCCCGCCCTCTAGTTCCTCCAGCTGAGGCACCTTACGACCCTATTTCCCTTTCCCTTAGCATTAACGCGACAAACCTGAGAAAATCGCGGATTCCCGGCGCGCGCAATACGCCGTGCAGCAAGAGAGCGGGGCGGGGCCGCGCGCGCCACGTGGAGCGCGCCGCCGACTGCGTCTCCGGTTGACGGAGGGTGGCGCGCCCCCGTGGCTTAGCCACGCCCCCGCCATGGGGTGGGGCGGATGGCTCAGCCTTAGGCGCGCGCGGGCACTAGCAGTAGCGGGAGCGCGCGCGGAGGCGTCCCCACCAGGGCGCTCCGGGTGTATTTATTTGCGTGCTCGGGCGCGCGCTGTCCGGGCTGGGCGGGCCGAGAGGGTTTTGAGTGCTTCGCCGTTCCGAGGCTAAGAGGAGGAGCTATCAAGTGGACGCTGATGCTTTATTTCTGGCCTGAAGGGGCGAGGGAGCGGAAGGTGAGGAGTCTGGGCCGTCCGCGACCCGCAAGGACTTGAAGCCGCGGGGGCGTCCGGAGGGGCGCGGGCTCCCACCGAGGTGCAGCTGCTGCTGAAGGGCGAGAGCGACAGCCCGAGTGGCCCTCCTCCCTTTGTGTCTGGGGTGAGGTCCACACCGGGGGCGGTCCTCAGACCCGGGCGCACCTCGGCGCCCTGGGCGGGGTGACGTCTGCCTCTCCGCCAGTCAGAGGTCCCCTGGGGGGATTTATTCAGGCGCCCGGGCTACGGAGGCTCTGGTGAGGCACCTGTGAGGCCCAGACTTGTCCCGGGGCTGCGCGCAGGGCCCCCCATTTCTTTTAGGAACCCCCCGTTGCTTACATTCCCCAGACCCCCACCCCCACCCTGACTTGCCAGTCTCCCCGCAGGGCTCCTCTTTCCAGTAAGACCTTGGTGCCCAGGTTTGGGTAAGTTTGCGCCTCGCTATTCTGCCGGCGCTGGGTTCTTTGGAGTTTCAGTAGCCGATTTCAGGGACGCAGAATTCTGGGGCGAGGAATCATTGGTAATCATCCTGCTCCTGTACCAGGAAGAGAAATTACTGAGAGGAAGTAGCCAACTCTTGCAGGTTTCCTGGATGAAATTGCCGTTTACTTTCTTTAAAAACGTATTTAAAATTTACATACTTAATAGGGGTGGGTAAAGTTCGAAATTAGTTTCAGGTTGTCACAGGTGTCTATTTGCTTAGCAATTAGAAATAACCTAAAAATTAGGTTTAATTTTTTTTTTTTTTTACAGTTTTCTTATTTTGAGAGAGAGTGAGTGAGTGAACAGGGGAGTGCAGAGAGAGAGGGGGAGAGAGAGAATCCCAAGCAGGCTCTGGGATGAGGGCTCGAACTAACAAACCATGAGATCAGGAACTGAGGCGAAACCCTGAGTCCGGGGCTTAACTAAGCCACCCAGGCACCGGAGGCGACGTTTGTCTTTAAATTGAGATCATAAAATGTTATTAGTGTTTAAACAATACCGTAGCTTGATTCCAATCATGACTTTTTCTATTATTGTTCAGTTTTATGCTAATACTGGACATTTGGTGAACCTTGACAAGTATAGGCAAGTGCTCTATTTCCCTATGTTGCAAGTGCCACAGTTGTGACTTTAAAAGTATATAGTCAATGTTGGCACTTAATGATTATCCCTCTTCTCTGCACCACAGATAATTTGTACTTGTCTGTATTTTTACCCTTAGGACATCACATTCTAATTATCTCTTTAAATTTTTCTCTCCCACTAGATTATGAGTTCTTTCAGGGATAGGATTTAATCTCTGTAGACTTCAGGGTCTGGCACATAGGAGGTCAAATGTTTATTGAATCAATAAATTAATAAATATATTTAGACACTCACTGTGCTATATTGGATAGAGTTCTGTTAATGTTTTAAAAACTTGCAAACATTCTGGTCTGGATTTTATGCCCATGGAAAATTTGTGGTGTATTTGAAATAAAGTTGGTAGGAGCTTAGAATATTATACTGTAAAGAATATTAATTCTTTTTTTTGTGTCCTCTTAATCCAAGGAATGACACCAAAGAGTATTTTCTGTTGCTTTGTCATATTTAGCACAGCCAAAACTTTAGTGGAGTTCGCATTCGAGAAATGTGTTTTAGATGAAGACTTGAGAGTCCCCTTGAGTGAGAACTAATGCTCAATAGCAACAATACTTTGTTGAGTCTTATGTTTGATAAAGGCAAGTTTCTAAACATTAGGATTTCAGTATGATCACAGTTTATAAAAATCATAAGAAGCTTTTTTTAACTTTATTTTTTATTATTTTTTTTAATTTTATTTTTTTGGACCTAAAGTTTTATTTATTTTTTTGGCTCATTTATTTTTTTAATAGTTTATTGTCAAATTGGTTTCCATATAACACCCAGTGCTCTAAAAAATGTTTTATTATTTTTGAGACAGAGTGTGAGCGGGGGAAGGGCAGAGAGAGAGGGAGACAGAATACAAAGCAGGCTTTAGGCTCTGAGCTGTCCGCACAGAGCCTGGTGTGTGTCTGAAACCCACGAACTGCAAGACCACTACCTGAGCCACCCAGGTGCCCCTTAAGAAGTTTTTTAAATTGTAGAAATGATAATGTGTTTTGAGATAATTAAGACTATATGGAAAAGTACAAAAAAGAAAAAGGGGAAACCCCGAAATCTTGCTACTAGGAAGTAACTCAAAGTCTTCTTTGTTGAATAGACTTCCTAACATCTCCCTACGTATTTATATGATACCAATACATATTTTGTGCTATTTTGGGGATTATATTTCAATTTTTAAAATCAGTTTGTGGTGAACATTTTTACATGTCAGTGCATGGAGATATATCTTGGTTTTTTTTTTGTTTTTAAATGTTTATTTATTTTGAGACAAAGAGCAGGGGAGGGGCAGAGAGAGGGAGACAGAGAATCCCAAGCTGCATCTGTGTTGTCAACGTGGAGGCGGTGGCTGGGCTCGAACTCACAAGCTGTGAGGTCATGACCTGAGCCTAAATCAAGAGTTGGATTCTTTTTTTTTTTTTTTAAATAGTTTATTGTCAAATTGGTTTCCATACAACACCCAGTGCTCTTCCCAAGTGCCCTCCTCCATTACCACCACCTCTTTTCCCCCCTCCCCCTTCCCCTTCAACCCTCAGTTCGTTTTCAGTATTCAATAGTCTCACAGGTTTTGCGTCCCTCTCTCTCTTCAACTCTTGCCCTCTTCTCCTCCCCCTGGTCCTCCATTAGGTTTCTCCTGTTCTCCTGTTAGACCTATGAGTGCAAACATATGGTTTCTGTCCTTCTCTGCCTGACTTATTTCGCTTAGCATTAGACCCTCAAGGTCCATCCACTTTGCTACAAATGGCCATATTTCATTCTTCCTCATTGC
>NC_043709.1:21677287-21681236 GCF_006229205.1 Suricata suricatta | reverse complement strand
TTTTTTTTTTAATAGTTTATTGTCAAATTGGCTTCCATACAACACCCAGTACTCTTCCCCATAAGTGCCCTCCACCATCACCACCACCTCTTTTCCCCTCTCCCCCTTCCCCTTCAACCCTCAGTTCATTTTCAGCATTCAATAGTAAGAGTTGGATTCTTTTTTTTTTTTAACTTTTTTAAAAAAATTTTTAAAAAATGTTTTATTTAGTTTTTTGATACAGAGAGAGACAGAGCATGAGAGGGGGAGGGTCAGAGAGAGAAGGAGACACAGAACCAGAAGCAGGCTCCAGGCTCTGAGCTAGCTGTCAGCACAGAGCCTGACACGGGGCTCGAACCCACGAATGTGAGATCTGACCTGAGCCGAAGTCGGAGGCTTAACCGACTGAGCCACCCAGGCGCCCCAAGAGTTGGATTCTTAATTGACTCAGCCACTGAGGTACTCCATAGAGATGTGTTTTGTTTTAAATGGTTCTATAATATTGCATTTTGCATACATACTCTAATTTTTAAAATTCATACTCCGAATGCAGGCATTTAGGTTGCTTTCATCTTTTTGTGTGTGCCTATTAAAATGTTTATTTATTTATTTATTTTGAGAGAGAGGGAGAGTACAAGTTGAGGAGTGGTAGAGAGTAAGGGAGACAGAATCCTAAGTAGGCTTCTCACTGTCAGCATAGAACCTGACACGTGGCTCGATCTTACAAACTGTGAGAGCGTGATCTGAGTGGAAATCAAGAATTGGACACCTAACCAACTGAGCCACTCAGGTGCCCTTCATCTTTTTTGTTTTCATCTTCTTTTCTCACCCAAACATTCTCTATTAACTTTTTTTTTTTTTTAAGTAGGCTCCATGCCCAATGTGGGGCTTGAACTCCAGAGCCCTGTTAACTCTGTGTGTGTGTGTGTGTGTGTGTGTGTGTGTGTGTGTGTGTGTGTGTTTGATATTTTTGCATACCTATGTAAATGTCTCCTTAAGGTAAATTTCTAGAAGATTTTTGGTTTTTGGGTTAGAGAGAATATTCACCTTAAATGCTTTTATATCTTATTGCGTTCCAAAAAAGTTACATCCATTTTGTACTTTGCTCAACTGGTACATATGAATACTCATTTTCTTGCACCTTTGAAAGCACTGGGTTTTGTCCATTTTTAAAAATCTTTGCCAGGGGCACCTGGGGGGCTCAGTCAGTTAGGCGTCTGACTTCAGCTCAGGTCATGATCTTGCGGTTTGTGAGTTCGAGCCCTTCATCGGGCTTGGTGCTGACAGCTTGGAGCCTGGAGCCTGCTTCGGATTCTGTGTCTCCCTCTCTCTCTCTCTGCCCCACCCCTGCTCGCACTCTGTCTGTCTCTCTCTCGCAAAAATAAACATTAAAAAAAATTAAAATAAATAAAAATCTTTGCCAAAAAATTTTTCTTTATTTTTTGATTACCAGTAAGGTTATATACATCTTTTCATATCTTTATTGGCCTGACAGATATTTTGATGTTTTGTCCTTAGCTGATGGTTAGCAGCTTAGAGAAAATTTTGAGGGAGGATGGATGCAAAAGCTCGAAACTGTTTGCTTCAACATAGAGAAGCCCTGGAAAAGGACATCAAAACATCCTACATCATGGATCGTATGATTAATGATGGAGTTTTAACAATATCGGAGGAGGAAAAAGTAAAAAATGAGGTAAAGCTGAAGCAGTCTTTGCTATAAAGTTATTTTCTTTCCAATTTTTTATTTAAAATGTTATAATTATTTGAGGACTTAAAAATTTTTTAAAATTTATTTCAGAACTTGCACTGGTCTCCACTAATTTATGTTGCAAACATACTCTTTGTAGTGTACTAAACTACTTCTTTATTTTTTTTAGCCCACTCAACAGCAACGAGCAGCTCTCCTAATTAAAATGATACTTAAAAAAGATAATTATTCCTACATATCATTCTACAATGCTCTAATACATGAAGGGTATAAAGATCTTGCTGCCCTTCTCCATGGTGGCATTCCTGTCATCTCTTCTTCCAATGGTGGCAAAGATTCAGTCAGTGGAATAACTTCATATGGTTTGTATTCATGATATTTTCTATCACATTGCTATGACAGTGCTACCTTGCTGCATTTTCATCTTACTGTAAATGGAGTGTGTTGAAGAGACTGTTTGGTTCCCTGAAAATGCATGTGAAAAAATTATAATTGTGTTTTCCAGTTTAAGTATTTTTACCTAATTCACATTTTCCTCTTGCCCAGGGAGCTGTCTACTGCTGAGGCAACAATGCACATACTCTAATTTTTAGAGATTAAAAAAACACTTTTTAGGCTTTTATTTAAACTCTTCTACAGTTTTGTGTCTGTCGAGTTCATGCATAGGAAAGAATAAGAACCTTTAGAAATCTATGTTCTTGAAAGGAATTTCATATTACCTTTACACCCTCCTTTCCAGTCTTCAGTATGAGAAAAAGAGATTGGAGAGTCATGGAGGAATAGGTGTGTGAGGGCAGACGCTGATGGAGCTTTCCATTGTCTGTAGTCCTCTTGAAAGGCCTGTGTTTTTGTTATGTTCTGAGAAATCAGAACATTGAGGTTACTATGCTAGCCACATTTTCTTCTCTTGGAAGTTCTGAGGATAAAGTCCCAGCCTTGCTTTCTTTAGTTTTTATGGTAGGACTTGAGTAAACATTTCAAAATTCTGTTCATTCATTCATACTTGTTTTGTTTTGGATTTCAGTAAGGACAGTCCTGTGTGAAGGTGGAGTGCCACAGAGGCCGGTGGTCTTTGTTACTAGGAAGAAGCTGGTGAATGCAATTCAGCAGAACCTCATCAAACTAAATGGTGAATCAGGATGGGTCATCATATACGGAATGGCAGGTTGTGGGAAGTCTGTTTTAGCTGCAGAAACTGTCAGAGATCATTCTTTCTTAGATGGTAAGTTTGATTACCATGTGTTGCTGGCTAAGAAAGACATGGTAATAGTTTCCTGTTGCTGCTATAGCAAATTACCAAAACTCTGGTGGCATATAACAACACAAATTTATTATCATAATGTTCTGGAAGTCAGAGGTCCAATGTAGTTCTAACTGGGCTAAGGTCATGGTATCAGGAGAGCTGAGTTTCTTTTGGAGGCTCTAGGGAAAATCCTTTTCCTTGCATTTTCCAGCTTCTAGAGGTGGCCCGCACTCCTGGACTCATGGTTCCTTCTTCCATTTTCAAAGCTGGCAGTGCATAACGTCTTCAGATCTTTTTCTCTCTTTATGATCTTTGCTTCTGTCACTACTTCTCTTTCTCTGACTCTCACCTTTTTGCCTCCCTCTTCTAAGGGCCCTTGGATGATCCAGGATAATCTCATCCCCAAATCCTTAATTGCATCTGCAAAGTCCTTTTTTGCCACGTAAGGTGACATTATTACAAGTTCTGTAGGTTAGGATGTGAACATCTTGGAGGGACTGTTAATCTCCAATTCCAGGCATGATTAAATTTGGAATTTATTTTCTACCTAGCCCATCACAAAGAGGCTCCGCTAACCAGGCTAATAAATTAATGTTATCAGATGGCACTTATTATTACTGGATTGAATCTAGTTCCATTGTGTCTTAATAATTGAGGAGATTGTAGAGTTGAAAAAGGATTTTGAAAGGTTGTTCACCTTATATCCCTGCCTTTTAGGCAGTATTGGACTTACACTGTCTTGTCAGTTGAGTGCTATAGAGGAGATTTTTGGAAACTCATATCCATTAATGATTCTCCCAGTGGGTGATTCTCCCATGTATTTGGCATCCTATATTAAACTATTAATTCCATTTCTGTAATTAGTTCTATCAGTTGTCTATCTTTAAAAATCTTTTTTTTTCTTTTTTTTTTCTTTTTTATTTTTCCATAATATTTTATTGTCAAATTGTTTTCCATACAACACCCAGTGCTCTTCCCCTCAAGTGCCCTCCACCATCACCACCACCTGTCTTCCCCCC
>NC_043709.1:21656422-21677187 GCF_006229205.1 Suricata suricatta | reverse complement strand
GGCCATATGTCATTCCCTCTCATTGCCATGTAGTACTCCATCGTGAATATATACCACATCTTCTTGATCCATTCGTCAGGTGATGGACATTTAGGCTCCTTCCATGTTTTGGCTATTGTTGACATTGCTGCTATGAACATTGGGGTACATGTGCTCCTATGCATCAGCATTTCTGTCTCTCTTGGGTAAATCCCCAGCATCTTTAGGTTTACCTGGCTGGCTCAGTTAGTAGAGCATGCAACCCTTGAACTTAGGGTTGAGAGTTTGAGCCTCACATTGGATTTTGGATATAGAGATTATTTAAAAAATCTTGAGGGGAAAAAAATCCTGGCTTTTCTTAAAAAAAATTTTTTTTAGTAGCTTGTGTACCTTATATGTAATCCCATGAAAAAGGAAAAATGGGAATTGACTATGGCAACCAATGGGCTTTTGCAGATAGGCCTTTAATTTATAATTTTTTTTAATTTTTGAAAATGTTATTTATTTTTGAGAGGGAGAGAGAGAGAGGCAGTGAGAGAGGGAGACAGAGTATCTGAAGTAGTTTCCATGTTGAAAGCAAGAGAGTCCCACCTCAGATGCTTAACTGACTAAGCCACCCATGTAGCCCTACTTTTTTATTTTTTAAGGAATCTATTCAGTCAGTGTGGGGCTTGAACTCACAACCTTGAGATCAAGAGTCCCATGCTCAACTTACTGAGCTAGCCAGGTGCCCCTGCAGATAGACTTTATAGATTCATTCAGCATCTAGTGACTGACCTTTCTTGCTTCAGGTATTCATGTATTCAGTAAGTGTTTAAGAGCCTGCTATGGATCTTGGCAAAAAAGAAGGCCCAGTCTGTGCATCTAAGAAATTTATTCACAGTCAGGTAGGGAAGACAGACATGTAAACAAATTATATGTGACAAAGTGAGCAGTAGAAACAAGTATGTGGTACAAACTTAGAACAAAGGAAGGAAGTATTATCTCTCTGGGATAAGGATGAACAGGACAGGTTCCTCTAATGACTTGACATTTTAGCTGGTGTTTGGAGGAATAATAGAAGTTTGCTAGGTGGACTAGGTAGGGTTGGGAGAGTAGGGAAGGTATTGAATAGCTACTGGACTGGGGAAGGGTGTACTGTGCAGAAGAGTGTGTAGGACATGTGGCACGTGTACTGCTGACCTTAATGAATCTGGTGGGTTCTCAGGGTATTCATAGTTAAACAGCTCCATCAGTCTTTGGTCACCTCCATTCATTAGTGATTTCAAGTGGAATTAAAGGATGGTTCCTGACTTCTAGTTAATAGCTTTTTGTTTGTGATACATAATCAGCAATTAAGAGATTTTATGATGAGATGACAAAATTAATGGTGGAATAAATAATAAACCTTTAAGAGGTTTAGAAAGATGAAGTCTAGGGCACATCTCTTGTACTCACCCTGCTTTGGTGTATACGTCACAGCCCTTGTCAGTAGTATTGATCTTCTTTTGTTAGAAATACGCCCAATTCCTTGGTTTCCCCCTTGTCATTAGAAGTTTTGTGGGATTCAGTTCCATCCAAGTCTCAGGGCCTAGGATTAATTTGAATACTTATTTACTTATTTATTCATTCACTCTACTGCAAAGTTGATCACTAACAGGTATTTCAGAATAAAAATTGGTTTAATTTCTTTTAGTATGAAGAAATGCATTTCCTTTCAATATTATGATGAATTTCTTTTAAAATCATATTTATAGGGGTGCCTGGGTGGCTCAGTCGGTTGAGCATCTGACTTTGGCTCAGGTCATGATCTCACAATTTGTGGGTTCGGGCCTTGCGTTGGTCTTTGTGCTGCCTGCTAGCTCAGAGCCTGGAGCCTGCTTCAGATTCTGTACCTCCCTCTCTCTCTCACCCTCCCCTGCTCGCGCCGTCTCTTTCTGTCTTTCAAAAATAAATAAAAAACATAAAAAAATAAAAATAACATATTTATAGCATACTAATTTAAAGATTAAAAGTATGCCTCTCAACTCAGTTTAAATCACCCTAGATTACTGAAGTGAATTTTCAATTTTAGGGGTTAAAATTGACCGATAGCTAATGGAGTTAATTACCCAGGAATTATATTGTATATATTGTGGTCTCAGAATAGACTTATAACCACCTCGTTTTGAGAAAATGTCAGACACGGACAGTGTATAGTGAACTTAGTATCTGTCATATTAAGACATGTCTCACTTTTGTGAGATTTCATGTTCATATATGGAGGATTGAATTAATCATTCTTTAGTTCACACTTGTTTTCATATTGGGTCTGTGTAAGACTTAGCTTCTTTTTTATTTTTTCTTTTTTTTTTGGTATCAGACTTAGCTCTTAGCTTCTTGTTGTGTTTGTTTCCAAAATTTCCCATTCTCATTTTCCTTCCACTCCTTTAAAACGCACTTCTCCATTGTGTCTCCTATTCTGTTTCATCTCCATTGTAGTTCTTCAAGACCAGCTGGGTGTTCTACAATTTAACTCAATTCTGACACTATGTACCTGGAGCTAGTGGCAGATCCCACAGGTAAGGGTTTAGTTTTGCAAGACTGTCCGTCTGCCATCCCTCCCATCCTTCAGATGCTAATCACAAGTCCAGGTTGTTACCTGTGCATCTGACCAAATGGCTATAGATTGGAGTTTCCCTCTTCTTGGATTTGATTAATTTGCTAGAGCAGCTTTCAATATATAATTTTCTTTAATGTTTATTTCTGAGAGAGAGAGAGAGAGAGAGAGAGAGAGAGAGAGGGAGGCAGGCAGGCGCAGAGGCAGAGAGGGAGACAAATAATCCAAAGTAGGCTCCAGGCTCTGAGCTGTCCACACAGAGCCCCATGCAGGGCTTTGAACCCATGAATTGTGAGATCATGACCTGAGCCAAAGTCAGATGATTAACTGACTGAGCCACCCAGGTGCCCCTAGAGCGACTTTCAAAGGAAAACATTTTATGTACTAGATTACTGGCTTATTAAAAAAGGATATAAAAGAGGAACATTCAGAAGAGATGGAGTAGGGCAAGGTATGTGGGAAGAGTGGTTGAACTTCCCTGCTGACTTTAGTATACTACTCTGTCTATACCTTCATTGCACAAGCTCTCTGTACCCCCCTTTTGGGAGGCTTTATTATAAAGACACAGCTGATTAAATCATTGGCCATTGGCGATTGAGTTCAATTTCCAGCCTCTCTTCCCTATCTACAGGTCTGGGAGATCTGGGGTGTGGTTCTGGAAGTTCCAACCCTCTATATGGCTGGTTCCCCTGACAGCAGTCCCCATTTTTTGGTTATATTGAGCCTTTTCAAAAATAACCTTATTAACATAAACTCAGGTGTGGTTGAAAGTGGCTTATTATATGAATAATTTCACTTTTATACCTCTGGCACTATTTCGGAACTGGGAACAAAACTAAATATTAAAAAAAGGTGTCCCTATGGCTCTTATTTGGGAAATTACAAGGGTTTCACAGGTATGTGTCAGGAACAGTGTTGAAGACCAAATATGTTGATCACTGATTCACATCTCCCCAAAGGTGATTCTTCCAGTGTATTTAATATATGTTCTTTGTAAGTGTATTTGTAATGTATGTTTTCTCCCAAAATGTGTTGTTTGTAGGCAGATATTTTAAATTTGCTTATATGTTAGTGTTAGTTATTCTATTATCTCTTTTGACACTGTTTTTAAGATTTGTCCTTGTTGCTGGGTATCCATCTTATTTGTTACACCCGATTGTTATCCTCCATGGAGTGCATCTAGCAAATTGTACTGTTCATTTCCCTAGTTAATAGATACATAGATGGTCTTCAACTCTTTGCAGCTCCACCAAAGCTGGATTGAACTTTCACAGAAGTGAGAATTTTTTAAGTATAGATATCTAGGAGTGGAATCACTAAATTACAGGAAATAGTGACCCCAAATTTGTTTGCCCTCCAATCTGTGCATTCCCACCAGTAGTGTACGAGGGATCTTATATTCTCACTTCCCTGACACTGGGTATCATTTAGATTTATAATTTTTTGCTAGGTCAGCAGATATAACGTGTTATCTTTTAATTTGCATTTCTCTGATAACTTGAGTTTGACTATTTCTAAGTAAGCCTTTTAGCTTTTTGGGTTTCCTTTTTAAAATAAATTTTGTTTGTATCATTTGTCTCTTTTTCCATTGAGATTTTTTTTCCTCTTTGCTCTTTAGGGGTTTTTTTTTATATTCTAGATGTTTGCCCGTATTGGTTTTAGACTATGTAAATATTTCTTTTTATTTGTCTGTATTAACTTTGTCCTGGATGTCTTTAACAGAAATCTTTAGTCTTTACTGATACAGTCCAATTAATGATTTTTTGTGTCATCTAACTTGTGCTTCTTGAATGTTGCTTAAGTAGTTCTAATATAATGTTACCATTCAGGCTTAATTCATTAATGTTTTGGAGTCTGCTGTATACCCACTAATTCAAGAGTAGATACTTTACTAAAGATACATTTTAATCACTGGAGTTCATTTCCATTCTAAAATATGGGAACCTTGGATTTTTGCCATTTATTTGTATGTTAAACGTATGAAACATTTTTTTTCTTTTGAAAGTGTTGATAGCTGTAAGGTTTACAAACTTTATTAACACTGTGGTTCTGGGGGTGCCTGGGTGGCTCAGTTGGTTAAGTGTCCGACTTTGGCTCAGACAATATCACAGTTCGTGAGTTTGAGCCCATGTTGGGCTCTGTGCCGACACTTCAGAGCTGGGAGCCTGCTTTGGATTCTGTGTCTCCCTCTCTCCCTCATCTGCTCATGCTCTCTGTCTCTCTCAGAAATAAATAAACATTAAAAAAAAACCCTGGTTCTTATAGAATTTTTGTTGTCTTAGGGTGGTGTTTAAAGAAATAAACTTATAAAAAACAAAGAATATTAGATTCTTAACTATTTATGCCTGTATGTTTTTAGGTAACCCAATTTTTTTTTAAGTTTACTCATATTTATTTTGAGAGAGCTTGAGTAGGGGAGGAGCAGAGGGAGAGATAGAATCCCAAGCAGGCTCCTGCACTGTCAGTACAGAGCCTGACACAGGGCTTAAACTCATGAACTGTGACATCATGACCTGAGCCAAAACTAAGAGTCAGTCGCTTAACTGACTGAGCCACCCAAGGTGCCCTGGGTAACCCAGTTTTTTTTGAATGTTCAACCCTTTATTTATTTTGGGGGTGGGTAGGGAAATAATGAGGAGTTCACAGGTTTTTAAAGACTTTTTTTTTTTTTAACGTTTATTTATTTTGGGTTGGGGGGGGGGAGGGGGAGAGAGAGAGAAAATATGAGCAGGGGAGAGTTAGAGAGGGGGAGAGAAGCACAGAATCCGAAGCAGGCTCTAGGCTCTGAGTTGTCAGCACAGAGTCCAATGTGGGGCTTGAACTCAGTAGCTGTGATATCATGACCTGAGTTGAAGTTGGATGCTCAACTAACTGAGCCACACAGGTGCCTTTTTTTTTTTAAATGTTTATTTTGAGAGAGAGAGAGAGGTAGAGAGAGCATGTGTGAGAAAGGCTCCATGGGGCTCTAACTCATACTGCGAGATCATGACCTGAGCTGAAATCAGGAGTCGGATGTTTAGCCTACTGAGCCCCTCAGGTACCCGGAAGAGTTCACCTGTTTATAAACCATTGATATTGTTGTGTATATATTCTGAGTTTTTAAAGCATGGAAGCTTTCTCCAGAGGCCGTCGACTGTTTGTTCTGTCCTTCCCAAGATTTCTTTGATACTATTAGATTTTTAATTGCTACTGGGACAAATCACATGTGAAAGTAGGATGGGGTTACTTTTCTCTGATTAAAGGCAGTTTTTCTGTGAATAAGTTCCCTGAATGAATTACAGGTGTAAGCCTCATTCAAAGCTGAATTGCTCCCTCTTGTGCCCATAGTCAAGATGTTTACATTTTTTCTGAAATGTGGAATTAATACTTCAGTATTTAACTGTCATACCGTGATGGTAGGAGATTTGCAGACCAGTTGGTCATCTGATCTCTTTGTCTTTCTTTGTAAAGATAGCAGTGTTTTATTTTTTTCTTGCATATTTTTAAAGCGCTCTCTCTCTCTCTTTAAAACTAAACTCTGTACCCAGCATGGGTCTTGAACTCATGACCCTGAGATCAAGAGGCACATGTTCTACTGACTAAGCCAGCCAGGGGCCCCTTGTGTATGCTTCTAATGCCCTGACTTTTTAGTTTTAAATTTAGGAGAGAAAGACTTTTTTTTTTTTTTTTTTGCTTTTGAACATACTATTCCTTTATTTTTTAAAAATTTTGTTTTTAATTCAAATATTGTTGACACAGTGTTACATTAGGTTCAGGTATACAGCATAGTGATTTGAGAACTCTACACACTATGCTATACCCACCCCAAGTATAGCTACCATCTGTCACCATACAGTGCTACTATAATACTATTCCTGATATTCCCTATGCTGTTCCTTTCATCCCCTTGACTTAACCGTTCCATGACTGAGCCTGAGCTTCCCACTGCCATTCATTCATTCTTCCCATTCTCCCCACTCCCCTTCCTTCTAGCAACCATAAGTTTGTTCTCTGTATTTATGAATCTGGTTTCTGCTTTTTGTTTGTTTTTTAGATTCTACATTTATGTGAAATCATATCATATTTGTTTTTAGGAGAGAGAGCCCTTTGGTCTAGGTAATACGTACTTAAATTTAAATTCGAAGAATTTATTAGCTAGTTACATCAGGACACTTGCTTTCCCTTGTCTTTTACTCTGGGAAGATTTTTTTTTAAAGTTTATTTATTTTGAGAGAGAAGGAGAGAGAGTGAATGGGCATGTGCACAACATGGCAGGTAGGAAGAGAGAAAAAGAATTCCAAGTAGGCTCTGCATGGACAGTGTGGACTGTGGGATCATGACCTGAGCTGAAATAAAGAGTTGGCTCCTTAACCAACTGAACCACTCAGATGCCTTGATTTTTAAGAAATTTTAAATAGAATGCACACGTAAAAAACAAAACCTAACACCTTAGCAACAGGTAGTTTAAAATCTGATTTAAATATTACAAAAGTAGGGTGCCTCTATGGCTTAGTCAGTAGAGCAGGCAGTGCTTGATCTTGGGGTTGTAAGTTCAAACCCCATGTTGGGTGTAGAGATTTCAGATAAAATCTTAAAAAAAATTACAAAAGTAGTAATTTCATTTAAAAAGAAGTAAGACTTCTTTTCACTTGCTCTTCTTTTTTTTCTCCTAAATTTTACATCTTTTAGCAAAGGTAATTGTGGTTAACAGTTTACAGTGAATTTTTCCAAAACCCTTTTCCTATGCATTTACAAACCTTTGCACACATTGAATGTAGCTGTTAACACTAAGGGAAACCTGAGGGATTTACCACTTCATAAATGTAGACTTAGACTGAGGGATGTCTAAGGGAGTTTGCAGAAGCTTTCACTGATAATCAGACTATGCTTCACAGCACTATCTTTACCCTAGTTCCCAGCAGAGTGCTCTGTCTCCTGGTCATTTGTTATCTTTTAGATTCTCATGCGGTTACTAGTTAGTACATTGCCATTTTTAATCTAGGTTTCCTCCTCTTATTCCCAAGCTTTTCTGTCTGGAAAAACCTAGAGAAAACCCTCTAGGTTTTCTCCTCTGTGATCAGGAAACTCCTCTATCTTATCAACTTGTTCTGAGAATGATTATCTCCTTGCCTTATCTAAAATTAGGCATCCCCCCCCCCCCCCCCCATCCAGGATACCACATTCTCCATAGCTGCCTTCCATGGTTTGGCAACTTTTTTCCCTTTACAACCTACATACTTAAGCATTGGGAGGTGAGTGGATGTTGTCCTTGTTTTTTGTTGCCTCATCCAGACCATTAATACTCTCTTTTCCAACTAAAGTCTTTGTCCTTTGAGGTTCATTTCTCTGATCCTTCCCAGTTATGATATTGTTCTCATTCATTGATGATTAGACTTCTTAACTACAAATTTAAGCTTTTCTTCTGTTGACACTCTTAGTAAGATATTGACATTTATATAGATGAGTCATCCAAAATCTTGGCCTCTCAGTTTCTTATCTTTCGTTATCTGCAGTGACCATTGTCTTTATTTCCCTTTACCCATTTACTTCCCTGATCACAGACTGGACCCTTGTCCTTGCCAATACTGGAAATGATACTACTTTAGAAATCTTTTTTTTTTAAATTTTTTATGTCTTTATTTTATTATGAGAGAGAGAGAGACAGACAGAGACAGAGACAAGGAGTGAGTGGGGGAAGGGCAGAGAGAGAGGGAGACAGAGAATCTGAAGCAGGCTCCGGGCTGTGAGCTGTCAGCACAGAGCCCGATGCAGGGCTCGAACCCACGGACTATGAGACCATGACCTGAGCCAACATCAGACGCCCAACCGACTGAGCCACCCAGGTCCCCCTAGAATCTTAATGTTAAACCTTCTGTTCTACTTGTTGCACACCTCTACCTGTTCTGTTCTTCAAGTTCTCTACTACAGTTTGCTGACCTATTAAGACTTATTCCTTGATTCTGTAATATCCTCACTATTTATCCCATCAGCCTCCTCTTAGTCTCAGTCCTAGGTTATTGCCCATTAATCAGCTGCTCCTCAGCACATGCTCTTGGCTCTTTAGTTTCTCCTTACTTGGGTAGAAGCTGATTCTTTCTGGTCTGTGCTAGGAGATGGAATTTAACTGCTTACTCCCCATTGCTTCATCCAGTTACTTGCTTATTCCCCATTGCTTCATCCATACCATTACTTGCTTCCTCTTTACTGAAGAAAATCACCCTACTGAGTTTCCATATAAATTCATGATCATAAACCTTGGTAATATTACTAGGTTTAGTTAGTGGGTGTGTAATTATTGAAAACATTTTTTTCTCTTGTTGCCTGTTCAAAACTTCCTGGGACTGATTCTTTCCCTCACCTTGTACAGGTTCAGAGTCCCCAGGTCACTTCAAGTTTCAAAAACAATCTATTTTTTTTTTTTTTAAGTATTTTAATTCCAGTTAGGTAACACATAGTGTTGGTTAGTTTCAGGCGTATGATACAGTTATTCATCAATTCTGCATCATCTGGTGCTCTCACAACAAGTGTACTTCTTATTATTTTTAATTCCTTTTTGTTGTTGTTGTAAGTGTAACTTAATTCCCTACAAGGTTTTAATTTCAGGTATGCAAGATAGTGATTCAGCAGTTCCATACATCACCCAGAACAAGTGTACTCCTTAATCCCATCACCTGTTTAACCCAGTCCCCCTCCCACCTCTCCTCTGGCAACCATCAGTTCTCTATAGTTAAAAATCTATTTCTTGGTTTTTCTCTCTCTCTTTCCCCCCGCCCCGTGCTTATTTGTTTTGTTTCTTAAATTCCACATGAGTAAAATCCAATGGTATTTGTCTTTCTCCGATTTATTTCTCTTAGCATTATTCTCTCTAGCTTCATCCGTGTCATTGCATATGACAAATTTCGTTCTTTTTGTGGTTGGAAAATCTTCCGTTGTGTATGTATACCACAGCTTCTGTATCCATTAATTAATTTATGGATACTTGAGCTGCTTCCATAATTTGGGTATTGTAGATAATGCTACTATAAATATAGGGGTGCATGTATTCCTTTGAATTAGTGTTTCTTTTCTTTTTTTTGAATTAGTGTTTCTGTATTCTTTGGGTAAGTACTCAGGAGTGTCACTGCTGGACTATAGGGTAGTTTTACTTTTAACTCTTTGAGGAGCCTCCATACTATTTTCCACAGTGGCTGCACCAGTTTTCATTCCAGCAATCTAACTTCAATAATTAAAATGTCAAGTCCTATTTAATATTCCAAACTTCATTTATATGTAAGATTTTCTCCTTCCTCAGTTGGTTCTGCCTCAGGCTTGGGAAGAGGTGGTTAAGATGGACATTGCAGGTTGTTTCCAGCTTTTTCCTGTTGAAAACCGTGCTGCAGTAAACATTCTTGAGGAGCAGAATAGTTTAGAATAAGCAGTGGTGCTGGAGGCTTGAATCCCAGCTCTGCTTTGTTAACCCATGTAACCTTGGAAAAACTACTCAAACTTCCTATACCTTAGTTTCTTCATCTGTAAAATGGGGAAAAAAAGTGTCTGCCTGATTAAAAATAGATTAATATGTAGAACTCTTAGAATAATGTATCTGTCATAAATAACTCTTTACATATATACAGATTTTTCTTTTGGGTGATTAAGTTTTTATAATAGTGATTTTTGTGCTTAATTATTTGTAAGTAACAGTAAATAAATTACCCTTTGGTATATTATAACTCATTTATCTTTATTTTTTGTTTTTTTCTTATACTATTTATGATTACCTAATATGTCTTTATGGTAATGCCACTGGTGTGATATAATGCTACTGCTAACCATATTTCACACATAGGGACCCCTCTTGCATTTTTTTTTTTAAATCTATGTGGGGAGCTGATTAAGTATAGTCTATGAAGGCTTAAGATTTTTGGCTCCTGATACCTATGTAAGTAAAAATATGTATGGTAAGATACACTGTGGCTTAATTAATAATGATGATGATGTTAACAGTTGAAAGTAACAATAATAATAATTTCCATTCTTATATGGTGCCTACTAGTTCAAAGCTTAATATTTGCAAGGTGCTCTCAGATCCTTATCACTAGTAATCCTGTCTCTTGAAATCCTTTACAGTTAACATAGCAAATTCATGTTATATCATTAATTTCTCACAGTAACTCTGAAATAGGTAAGGTAAATAATACTATTTCAGTATAACAAATGAAAGTGAGGTTAAGTAATTTGCTAAGAGTCGCAGAGCTAGTAAGCAGTAGAACCAGACTTGAACCTAACTTCTTACTTTAAGTTTCTATATGAGAACCTTAAGTTATGTGTTCCTGGATATCTGTGGTTCTCAGTCAGAGGTGATTTTGCCCCCATGGGGACATGAGACAATGTTTGGAGATATCTTTGGTTGTCATAACCAAGGAGGAGGAATGCTACTAGCACATAGTGGGTAGAGGCCAGGGAAACTGTTAAACATTCCACCATGCACAGGAAAGTTCCTTACAATAAAGAATTATCTGGCCCCAAATGTCAAGAGTACTGAGGTTGAAAAACTATGTTTTACAGTGATCATTGATGACATAGGACAAAGACTAAATTTTTGTTTGGTAATATTTTACTGATAGATTTATTTCAAACTTCAGTTTCTTCACATCTTCAGCTTTTCTTAGATTCAGGTTATAAAGCTTGACAATATTCTATAAGCAAAATGTATATACTGTATCAAGAGAAATTAAAGATAGGGTGAGATTGAAATTGGAGCATATCTATTTATCACCAAAATCTTTCAGAGGAGGACACCTGTTCAAAGGCCTTAAGTTTATTATTATTATTTTCTTCACTAGGTTGTTTCCCAGGGGGTGTGCACTGGGTTTCAGTTGGGAAACAAGACAAGTCTGGGCTTCTGATGAAACTGCAGAATCTTTGTGCACGGTTGGATCAGGATGAGAGTTTCTCCCAGAGGCTTCCACTCAACATCGAAGAGGCTAAAGACCGCCTTCGCATTCTGATGCTGCGTAAACACCCACGGTACAGATAGACAAATTTAGTTGGTGTATGAAGTCCCAAATGAGACTTAACTGCTGACGGTTTGAGAACATCATACCCTTTTCTTGTTGTTCAGTAGAGATCTAAGAATAAACCATTGCTTTTTTGCTGTTCTTTGTCTTGTATTAAAACAAAAGTGGTTGTCACCGGCCAAAAATTGCTACTTTTCTTTGCATCCTACCTGCTGTGTCTCTTATCTACCACTGGGGTGCTCAAGAACTATTTCTTAAGGAGGTGAGTTGGTGAGTGGTCTTTGCTAGAAAATGCAAGCTTCTTACCTTGAATCTGTTCTTTTTATTCTTTTTACGTTTACTTATTTTTAGAGAGCAAGTGTGCGTGTGCACAAGTGCAAGCAGGGGAGGGGCAAAGTGGGGGGGAGAGAGAGAGAGAAAAAGAGAATCCCAGGCAGGCTCCATGCCCAGCACGGATCCAGATGCAGGGCTCTATTTCATGATTGTGACATCATGACCTGAGCTGAAATCAAGAGTCAGAAGCTTAATCAGCTGAGCTGCCCAGGTGCCCCTGAATCTGTTATTTCTGATGGATAATGTTGAACAAGAGATGAATTGAATGTAGGCACCTGGAAAAAGGATTATTTATTTAATGAGACCCTTCTGTTGTGTGGTATTAATTTTTGGATATATGTATATTTAACTTTTCATGTACTTCAAGAGTGTGTTTTGTTTATTTAAATAATTCATTCAATAAATAAGATTATAATTATGTGCCAGGCTCTGTTATCAACTATTTTGTAATTTTCATTAGCTGGGAGGGAGACAATAGCTTAGTTGCTGCTTGTGTTAACAATATAACTATCAATAGTTAATCAGCAGGGATTCATTCATCACTTTGCTTTCCCTTATCTAACAACCATTCTTTCATTGGTTCATTTAACTAACATTGAGTGTTATGCCAGGTTCTGGGTCAAGTGTTGCAAATACAGTGATGAATAAAGCCTTCCTTGGGATTTCAGCAGTAAATTGGGTGAGAATTAGGTAACGGTTCTAAACGTTTTTTAAAGCTGCAGTGCAACTGATGATGCAGTACACTTTGACATGTAACAGTGTCTGAGTATGGCAGAGATTTGTAAATTGGTAAAGGGATTAATGTCAGAATATTGAGGGAGAGTAGTAATTTGGGGAAAACCTCGTAGGTAATTCTTATGGATGCATACTACAGAGGACAAGCACCATTTTCTCTGGCTTCTCCTCCAGATCCCTCTGTTCTCACCCCCTCCCCCTCATAGTCACTGGTATCTATTTTCCTGGAGGAAATGGGATTGAGACCACTAACCATTACCTCTTTTCTTGTGCCGTAACTTCTCCCTAGTCCTGCTTCCCTTCCCTTCTCTACAAAAGTAAAAGTGATTTCTGTTTAGGAAAATATAGTTAAATGTCATCAGATGTATCAGGCCATGGCTTATAAAGTCATTCATTTTGTTTTATTTTTTAAATTTTTTAAAAATTTATTTTTTTTAATTTTTTATTTATTTTTAAAAATTTTTTTCTGTATTTTTATTTATTTTTAAGAGACAGAGATAGCACGAGCAGGGGAGGGGCAGAGAGAGAGGGAGACATAGAATCTGAAGCAGGCTCCAGGCTCTGAGCTAGCTGTCAGCACAGAGCCCGATGCTGGGCTCGAACCCATGAACCGTGAAATCATGACCTGAGCCAAATCCGAATGCTTAATCGACTGAGCCACCTAGGTGCCCCTAATTTAATTTTTAGAAAGTGTGTGTGTGAGCGTGCATGCTTGGGGGAGGGCCACAGAGAGACAGACTCCCAAGCAGGCTCTGTACTGCTCTCACAGTGCAGAGCCTGCCATGAGGCTCAGTCTCCTGAACAGAGAAATGGTCTAAGCTGAAATCAAGTATCAGATAATTCACTGACTGAGCCACCCAGGTACCCTATCATTTATTTTGTTTTTAAGCATCATTTGATTTATGCTTTTGCAATTTTCCAGGCTGTATGTGTACCCAGAGTCTTTTTCTGTAATGCACAGAAGTGGTGTACCATTAGGATAAAAATGGTAGTGTAATTACCCTCTCAGCTTTTAGTTGTATTTTTTCTCCGTATGTTCTGCTGAGTTCAAAAAAAGTTCAATTAAGAATTGGCACAGAGGTTCATTAGGAATAAACAAACTGATTTATAGATGGAAAAAACCTTCACTAGTGTACCAAATGAAGGGCAATATTCTTGCCAGTGTGTTATGTTAGAACATAGAAATTGTTAGTTTTGAAGGTTAAAAAATGGCTAAATATGGTCATTGTTATCTGATTCTTATGCTATCCGTGAGCCCATTTCTCATTTGGTTTCGGTGCTTAAAGACTGAATTAGAAAAATCTCATTACTTGGAAACTTCTTTTAAGGCACTTTGTAACCACTTTTTAACACCTACATGGTATACACAGTTCTGTTCTTATAGGTTCCGTAACTTTAAAGTGCATTCATTGGGGTGCCTGTGTGGCTCAGTCAGTTAAGTTTCCAACTCTTGATTTTGGCTCAGGTCATGATATCCCAGTTTGTGAGACTGAGCCCCACCAGTGGGGCCTGCTTAGGATTCTCTCTTTCCTTCTCCCTCTCTGCCTCTGTCTTTCCCTCGCTTTTAGATACCCTCTCTCTCTCTCTCTCTCTCTCTCTCTCTCTCTCTCTCTCTCTTTTTCAAAATAAATAAACTTAAAAAGTAATAAAATGCATTCATTGTTTTGGGGTTAGAAGAGAGGAAAGTCTCTAATTTTTTTCCTTATTTGAATCAGTATACTGTGGAAGGAATATAGCAAAGAGTAAGAGCCATGACATAGATATCTTTTATTTTGTAAATTTTAAAAGACAATGGTGACATCTTTTTTTTAAAGAAAGGAAGTTTGAAATAAATATCACTAGTGATTTAACACAAGTTTTTGTTTTTTTAAAATTAGATCTCTGTTGATCTTGGATGATGTTTGGGATCCTTGGGTACTAAAAGCTTTTGACAATCAGTGTCAGATTCTTATTACAACCAGAGACAAGAGTGTTACAGATTCAGTAATGGGTAAGGGTTAATTTGCTTTTTACTACCTTTATGTTTTAATTCAATTAGATTTATATATGTTTTAACCAAATTACTTATTATATCTTGTGATTTTGTTACAGGTCCTAAATATGTAGTCTCTGTGGAGAGTGGCTTAGGAAAAGAAAAAGGACTTGAAATTTTATCCCTTTTTGTTAATATGAAGAAAGCAGATTTGCCAGAACAAGCTCACAGTATTATAAAAGAATGTAAAGGTATGGTTATTTATTTTGTGTATGAGGGGATTATAGAGATACTAATTTTATCCTTTTGTAAATTAAGCTAATAAGTATGATAGTTTAGCACATGGACATCCAGAAACTTTACTGGAATATTTAGTGTTTTAGGTTTTTCTCTGATATCTGAAATAGATAATCATATTTTGGTATTCATTTATTCATTAAAATATTTAATTAACACCCACATATGTTAGTGGGAGACATTAGATACAGACATAACTTTTGCCAAAGAATAAAAATATAGTGAGAATCAGAGTTTTACATTTTTTGGGTTGATTTTATAAAAATAGTATTCTAATTTCATACATAAAAACTGATGTTCTTTTAATTTGCATTTTTTATGAAGTCAAGTGAAGTTAAAATTTTTACTTGTTTATTGAATATTGCATTTTAAGAAATTATCCTTAACTCACTTTTCTTTGTGATATAAGTGTTTTTAATTGACTTTTGGGCACTCTAACTATTGAAGCTATTAGCTCTTTGCCATTTTTTTGTAAATACTTTCCCCAGTTTCTTATCTGCTTTGTAATTTCATTTGTAGTATTTTATTTGACATATAGAAATTTAAAATTTTATATAGTCGCATCAGCTCTTAAGATTATTTCTTCCACTGTTGTTAATGCATCAGTAGACCTTGTTTTTTCATTTTGCCATCAGATAGATACTTGGTTTTTAGCTTACTGACTTTAAAAAAAAATCTTAGAAAAGGATACTTCATTTGTATTCTAATTGTAATGGTGATACACATCCATTTTGAAACAGTTAAAATATGTGTGAAATGTTAAAAAAGAGAAATTACCCACAACCCTGATAATTGTTAGCATCATGAGAGTATTTCAGTCTTTTAGGACATATAAAACTTTGAAAAAAAATACTGAGGTTATAATGGTATACATAGTTTGAATCAAGCCCCACAACTGGCTCCCATGTGCTGATAGTGTGGAGGGAACCTGCTTGGGATTCTCTCTTTCCTCTCCCCCACAAATTAAATAAATAAACTTAAAAAACAAAAGATTTTTCACCGTTTTAAATAATGCTGTGATGAGAGGTGCCTGGGTGGCTTAGTTAGTTAAATGTATGACTTCGGCTCATGTCATGATCTCACAGTTCATGAGTTTGAGCACCACATTGGGCTCCGTTGACAGTGAGGAGCCTGGAGCCTGCTTAAGAGTTCTGTGTCGGGGCGCCTGGGTGGCTCAGTCAGTTAAGCCTCCAGCTTTGGCTCAGGTCAGATCTCACCTTCGTGGGTTCGAGCCCCGCGTCAGGCTCTGTGCTGACAGCTAGCTCAGAGCCTGGAGCCTGCTTCTGGTTCTGTGTCTCCTTCTCTCTCTGCCCCTCCCCCTCTCATGCTCTGTCTCTCTCTGTATCAAAAATAAATAAAACATTAAAAAAAATAAAAAAAAAGTTCTGTGTCTCCCTTTGTGTCTGCCCTCCCCTGCTCCTGCTCACACTCTGTCTCTCTCTCAAAAATAAATAAATATTAAAAAAAAATGCTGTGATAGATATCCTTAAAATAAATATTTATTTCTAGTGACTTTCTGTTTCTTTCTTTCTTCCTCTTCTTTCTTTCTTTCTAAATTTTTTTTGGCAATACCATGCCAACAAACAGTGCAGGTACCATCCTTATTTGTTTATTTATTTATTTATTTTTATTATAGTTTATTGTCAAGTTGGTTTCCATATAAACACACAGTGCCATCCCAACATGTGCCCCCCTCCATACCCATTACCCATTTGCCCCTTTCCTCCATCCCCGTCAACCCTCAGTTCTCAGTATTTAAGAATCTAATGACTTCTTTAGAATAATAAATACATAAAGTGAATCCAAGATTTATAAATATTTTAAGGCTTTGGATAACATGCAGCTGAAATTGTTTCTTAAGAATAACGTGACTCTCAGTGGTAATTTTGAAATGAGATTTTGTTTTTTTGTTTTGTTTTGTATTTAGGTTCTCCTCTTGTAGTGTCTTTAATTGGTGCACTTTTACGTGATTTTCCCAACCGTTGGGATTACTACCTCAGGCAACTTCAGAATAAGCAATTTAAGAGAATAAGGAAATCTTCATCTTATGATTATGAGGCTCTGGATGAAGCCATGTCTATAAGCGTTGAAATGCTCAGAGAAGACATCAAGGATTATTATACAGATCTTTCCATCCTTCAGAAGGATGTTAAGGTGCCTACAAAGGTAATAGAAGGACAAGGAATCCTCATTATTGGATATTTTTGACATGTAACTTTTGATAAATAATACCAAAGATGTTATAGAGGATATTGGAAGGTTAAAACCTGTGTGAGGAGGTGTTGGGGTATAACAATCCTACTGCTTTTAGTCTCCATCAAGAACTTGGTGTTGAATGTAGATTAGTTTCCTATTTCTCAGTTCTAGTGAAGCTGGAGATGAATCTGACTGTGTTATCTCTCTTTTCTATCTTGACAAATAGTTGAGCTTCTTCATATGAAATAGAGATACTGTTATTCAGGGCTTTATGATATGGTTTGTGTGTATGTTTATGTGTGTTAACACCTTATCTGAAATTCTGGTAATTGTAATTTTGTGGTACATTAAATGCTTATGATTCCCAGGTGTTATGTATTCTCTGGGACATGGAAACTGAAGAAGTTGAAGACATATTGCAGGAGTTTGTTAACAAGTCTCTCTTATTCTGTGATCGGAATGGAAAATCATTTTGTTATTATCTACATGATCTTCAAGTAGATTTCCTTATAGAAAAGAATCGCAACCAACTTCAGGTACTTGCATCTCTACGCATTTTTTTAAAATTTTTAATTTTGAAACTTTAGGGTTATATAAGTTGCAAAACAGTAAAGACAGTCTTATGCGTGTACTTTAATCTAGCTTCCCCCAATATTAACATCTTACTTAACTGTGATAAAGTTATCAAAACCAGAAAATTAACAATGGCAGAATATTGTTAACTAACCTACAGATTTTATTTGAATTTCAGCAGTTTTCCCACTAATGCCCTTCTTGTGGTTCAGATCAAGATTCCATGTTGCATGTAATTGTCATGGGTCCCTGGTTTCCTCAAATCTATGAAAATTTCTTGGCTTTCTTTATCTGTCATGGTCACTTTTGAATAACTAGTCAATTATTTTGTATGGAGTTCCTTCGTTTGGTTTGTCTGATTATTGTCAAGGATTATTATACAGATCTTTCCATCCTTCAGAAAGATGTTAAGGTGCCTACAAAGGTAATAGGACAAGGAATCCTCATTATTGGGTATTTTTGACATAAAGTTATATGTCAAAAATACCCAAAAATACCTAGTTTCTCCTGACTATATTAAGTTTATATATTTTTGTCAAACATACCACAAAAGTTATGTTCTGTCTTCAGTGCATCATAGTAGGAAGTTGATATATCTTATTGTTAGTGATGTTAATGTAGATCACTTGGTTAAAGTGGTACTTGCTGGTTTCTCCATTGGAAAGCTACTATCTTTCCCTTTTGTAATTAGTAAGTATTTTCTGGGTTGATTCTCTGCACATTTTTAAATAGCTTTGTAAGCTACAGTGATGCTTAGGTTATGAAATTGTTTCTGTCCTCTAAAATGTTTCATTTGGGTTTCAGGATCTACATAAGAAGTTAATCACTCAGTTCCAAAGATATTACCAGCCACATACTCTTTCACCAGATCAGGAGGACTGCATGTATTGGTACAATTTTCTGGCCTACCACATGGCTAGTGCTAATATGCACAAAGTAAGATGACCCATTTAAAAACTATTTTATCTCACTTTTATTTCATCCTATGTTTAGAATTTTCTATTACTAGTAAAAATAAGATTATGGTCTATGTAAGTGTTTTTGTTTTTGTTACTCTTTTTACCTACAGTGATTTAAAACGGTATCTTAGTAACTATAGTAAATTAACCACCTAAAAATTCACTCCCTTCTTACTGGTAGCTCTTTTTTTTTTTTTTTTTTTGCAATATGGTATGGATTTATTTTTAAACTTTGAGAGGAATAAAGAATGGGAAAGTATATTCATTCATTCAGCAACTATTTATTGAGTGCCTGTTAGGCACTGACACTGTTCTTCATTGTGAGGATATACCAATGGCACAAAGTCCCTGCTCTTGTTGAGCTTACATTCTCCAGGGAGACCAATAGTGGACAAATAAATTTATACTATGTTGGGAGTAGTAAGTGCTCATAGAAAGAAAAAAGCCTGGAAAGAGAAAGTGATGATATAGAATCATCATGATTCATTAATGGATTTGGTGTGCATTATAAGATTACTCCAGATATAAATTTTTATAATTTTAATATAAAATAATTTAACATCTGTACCATTATGGATCACATTTGGGAATCATCACCAGATAGATGATATTTGAAGTCATTACTTCAACTAACTATTTAAAATGTTAACATTCTGGAAAATCATATGTACTTTGAGTATTTTATCTATGCATAGGTATCTCTTGGTTAAAAAAAGAATGAATTGATGGACGCTGTTTTTTTTTTCACCTAGAAAAATATAGTTTACATTTAATAATGTGCATTGGAATGAAGATATTCCAATAAAAATCTGTGCCAAATTTGCTTTAACTGTAATTGTTGCACATTTATGTTTTCAGATTTTTGCCTTTATGATGCTGTAGTGAACAGTCTTGTCTTTATACCTACATTATTTCCTTAGAAAAAATTAAAAAAAAATTTTAGTGTTTTATTTATTTTTGAGAGATGGAGAGACAGAGCGTAATCGGGGAGGGGCATAGAGAGAGGGAGATACAAAAATCTGAATCAGGCTCCAGGCTCTGAACTGTCAGCATGGAGCATGATGTGGGGCAAGAAACCATGAACTGCAAGATCATGACCTAAGCCAAAGTTGGCCACCTAACCAATTGGGCCACCCAGGTGCCCTTTAGAAAATTTTTTGAGGTGGGATTTTTGGGTCAGTGCATCTTTTTAAAACTTGGCATGTCTAATAGTGTGACAGGATTCACACAAAAACAGGAGTTTCTTTTCTCCCTTTTAGACTTTTTTCCCTGATTTTTAAACGTAATTTCTAATATTTAAGGGTTTTCATTAGAAAAGTTGAGGAAAACTGAAAAAAAATGAAGATGGCAATTATTGTTAATGCTTTTTTATATAGTTTTCTAGGTTCTGCTCAGATACATATACTTATTCTTTAAAATCAAAATAGGATCATAATAGAAATAGTCTTGGGGTCCCTGGGTGGCTTAGTCAATTGAGTATCTGACTCTTGATTTTGGCTTAGGTCATGATCTTACAGTTCGTGGGATCAAGCCCCGCATCGGGCTCTGCTCTGACAGTATGGAGCTTGCTTGGTATTCTGTCTCTCCCTCCCTCTTTCAAAATAAATACACATTAAAAAAGAAAAAGAAATAGTCCTGTCTTGTTTTTTCCACTAAACTACTTTAATGGCCATCTTTTTATGTCAATTTATATAGAGTGACAAAATTTTTAAAGCTTCATACTATTTCATTGTATAGTGACCAGTTGGCTTATAGATAATTAGATTGCTCAAGCACACTTGTCTGATTATTTTCTTAGAACGTATTTAAAAAATTTATTTTAATGTTTCTGTGTTTTTGAGAGAGACAGAGAAAGTGTGCATGCGAGTGCAAGAGCCGGGTGGGGGCAGAGAGAGATGGAGATACAGAATCTGAAGTAGGCTCCAGGCTTTAAGCAGTCAGTGCAGGGCCTGATGCAGGGCTCAAGCCTATGAACCCTGAAATGCTTAACTGACTGAGCCACCCAGGTGACCCAGGACATGTTTTTATAAGCATAGTTTCTGGGTCAAATGGTATGTTGGTATGAATTTTTTTTAAAGTTTATTTTGAGAGAGAGAGAGAGAGAGAGAGAGAGAGAGAGAGAGAGAGAGAATGCAAGTGGGGGAGGGGCAGAGACGGGGGGGGGGGGG